>NW_020211376.1:0-39062 GCF_003070985.1 Temnothorax curvispinosus | reverse complement strand
TTAAAAGAACATTCGCCGCGATGGTATCGTTACCTCGAACGACTTATGTATTATTTTTTGTTTTTAATAACGATGAGCCTTACAATTGTGTAAAAGAATATTTGCCGCGGTAGTGTCGTTACCTCGAGCAATTTATACATTTATTATTTGTTTTCAAAAACGTGATGCACTTTATAATTAAAGGAAAATTCACCGCGGTAATATCATTACTTCGAGCAATTTATACATATTTGCCGTTTTCGATAATGTGGCGCGCGTTACATTAATTTCCTAAAAGAAATTTTGCTGCGATAGTGTCGTTGTCTCGACTAATTTATTTTCCATTTTCGATAATCAAGTGATTTATATACCTATTATTTTCCATTTTCGATAACGTGGCGTGCGTTACATTAATTTCCTAGAAAAAAAAAAATTGTTGCGGTGGTATATTATTGCCTCAAGGAATTTACGTGTCATTTTCCGTTTTTCTTTTAATAACGTGATGCGCCATACATTGTCTAAAAGAAAATTTGCCGCGGTAATATAGTAACTTCAAGCGATTTACATATCATTTTCCGTTTTCAATAACGTGGCATTATATTAATTTCCTAAAAGAAAATTCACTGCGGTGGTGTCATTTTCTCGACGAGCAATTTACGTGTTATTTTTCGTTTTCGATAACGCAGTACTCATTCATTAATTTCCTAGAAGAAAATTCGCTGCGATGATGTCGTTGCCTCGAGTGATTTATGATACATGTTGTTTTCCGTTTTCGATAATTTGGCACGAGTTTTTCTTGACGGATGCGCTCGTTAAGCCACCCCGGGATTCACGGCGTACGAATATAAAAGCGATTATTTAACGAGACGACGGGAGACATTTCGAGAGCGATTTAAATAGTTTGGTCCATGGCGTTCGCATCCCATATACCAAAGTTGTTCGTCTCGGTAGACAAGATGGCTTCGTTCGGTAGGAAGGGCTAACCGAGTTACATAGACGTCTCCTTGGTAGCAACCAAGAAGGAGGTATCAGGAGGAGGGTGAGTAGGGTGGAGGGCATACAGAAGACGCGACCGCCTCGGCGTCTTTAGACTCGAGGCGAGCTACGTAAGGAACTCCGGCGGGGAGATTCGTTCCCTCCTTCGATGCCTCTCTTTCGCCGTCCTGTTCCGACTCCCGTTTACCCCTGTCTCTCTCTCTCTTTCTATCTCTTCCCCTTCTCTGTCTCTCTCTCTCTCTCTCTCTCTCTCTCTCTCTCTCTCTCTTGGAGAGAGAATTGCTCAATTACCTGTTAAGTGCTCGGTCAGACCTATATTCTCGATTGTGCTCACCGCTGAGGGCTACCGTAGGCCGTAGAAGCGCGTGCCGCGAATCCGACTTTTATTCAAATGTCACCACAATCGAGAGACAATATTAGAACCGGGAAACTGTCTTCGCTCGAGCGGAAAGTCGTGGAAGTATTAGCGTTGAGAAACCGATTGAGCGATAAAAATATCTCGTCGCAACAACGTTGTTTCGCTTGCAGACATGAGAAATCGGAAATATTCGCTCGGATATCGCTCCGGACAGTTTTATCCGGAAGTTCCCAACGAAAAGTACTAATCGACGATTGTTTGCTGATGTTGACAGAACGTCCCGTCGACTTTTCGCTGAGCGGCGGGCGCGAGTCGCGCGCGAGCAGTGACGCGCCCGCGGACTCCGACGACGAGGACGACGACGAGATCGACGTGCTGGGAGACGAGACGCCGTCGCCGACCCCGACGCCGACGGCGACGCCGACCCCGACGACACCGACGCCGGCGCCTACGCCGGCCCCGACGACGCCGACCTTGACGTCGACGTCTACGGTCTCGACCCCGACGTCGGCGCGAAGCGGCACCCTGCCGACACCTCTGTCGAGACGCGGCACGCCGCCGAGGATTCTTCATCCGACGATTCATCCGCATCCACATCCGCATCCGCATCCGCACTCGCATCCGCACTCACATCCGCATCCGCACACGGTCGGCCTGCACCATCAGCCGCAGCACGTCCAGCATTCCGCCCAACGCCAGCATCGCTGAGACGCGCCACGACGAGGGCGGGTGTCACCCGCTCATCTCTTACCAGGATCACGGCAACCACCACGCGTAGAAAGGAACGGGATATAATCTCTTCGTTGGTGGTACCGGGCCCCCCTTCCGGATGCACCCAGAAAGTTCACCTAGGCTAAAGAGCTCGGCGCGTATAACGAAGAACACGGAATTCGGTAGAGAGATCGTCCCCGCCCCGGAGGGATCGAGAGGAAAGAAGCCAACGTCTTTTCGTGTGTCTTTAAAGCAGTATTTACGTGTCACTGAAATAATTAATGCTGTTCAACGCGGAACGGTATTCCGTCGCCGGAGCGTCGCTGGATTTTTCCCGCTTACGTAACATAATAAAAAGGAAAAAAAAGCTAAAGAAATGAAGTTTTGCTGGTTCCGAAATCTCTACTTTTTATAGCGAAATACGGTAAATAAATATACGGTATTTGGTCTGTTGTTACTTTTTATAGTCAAGTGTGTAAAAATAGGCCGTGGTTTTCGTTGAGGAATTAAACTGTCATGCTCTGACGTGAATGACGTGATGTGTACACTTGTTTCTCCTCGATTTGTCTTTTCCCAAACAGTTTTCCGAAATTTCTAATATACGTAATATATATCTTGGGGGGGGGGGGGGGGGGAAAAGGAGAGAAACAGCGATTTTTATACCGGAAAAACGCAGACGTTGTCATAATGACACCAATGTTTTACGGACCGCTCGTGGCGTGCACCGACATTGACATTTAATTGCGTCGCGGGTCGTGGCGGACGACAATCGAGTCTCTTTAACGCGATCGTTTCGTTAATGGTCGGCGCGACATTTCGGTGTGCCTACGGTCCGAAGACATTTTCGCGAAAATTAACGAGGCGTCGAATCGACCGACGGGAGGGAAACTCAACTAATGAAGCTCGCGAGGTCCGCTTCGTTAACGCGTTGACTGCCATTATTAGCAATCAGCGCTATTGAAACGTTTTAAAACATTCATAAAAAAAGTGCCATTTAATATAAATTATAAAATTTTGGATGACACAAACAGCCAGATGAGAATGTGAGATAAAAAGCGTGCGATTCAAAACACGCTACGCTCTGTTAAATTCGTAGTATAATTCAAATTATACTCAATTTGAGTCATTTTTTAACCATCCCAGTGATTAGTCGAATCGAACAAAGTCGATTTATTTAATTAAATAAAAAATTTATTTATTTATGTAAACGGGATTTATAGAGGTCTCTTTAGTATACATATAACAATTATAATTATATAACATCAGGAAAATGCAGAAAAAAAGAAAAGAAGAATACAAAAATTACAAATTACAACTTATAGTACATACAAAATACAGATAAGATCTAATAAAGGTAGTAAAGTATATTGATCGCGTTTAACAGAGTTTAAAGATGTTTGAAAAAAATCTACACAATTGGAGAATTTGTTCGCCAGTAAGCATATTCTATTTAGGGGTTTGAATTTACCGTATAAACAATATAAAGTATGCAATTCTTCGTAAAAAATTAAATTGTTCCTAAGAGGCCTGTAGCACGATACTGTTACGCAAAATTCTGATTCACAAACTCGTTATGCAGATCGCGATAAGTAAACTAAGCTTATACATAACATGAAATCGTATACGTATGGTCAGAATTAACACATTGAACTTTCTGTAAGAAAAAACTAACTCTACCGACAAAGCGGTGTTGAATCTTTTCAATTATTGCACAATATTTGATGTCGATGCGTCGATGAATGGTCGATGTTGCATATTGGTTGATATTTTTGTCATCGTCGATCTCGTCATAGTTATTCTTACGTTAATTGAGCAATTATGAATATTTCTATAAGATTTCTTTTGTCTTTCGGTCAGTTTTATATTGATGTTTTGTATACTTACTGTGTATTCGATATAGAAACGTGGAGGGGAGAAAGGCCAAAAGACAATAGAAATCCAATAGAAATATTCGCGATTGCTGGATCAGCATAAAAATAATGACGAGGTCAAAGATGACAAAAATATCAACCAGTAGGTCGATAGCGACCATTCATTCATGCATCGATAGCAAATCGACAAATTGATTCGACTAATCTCATTTCTGGCCGAGATTCCCATAGATCGCCACTGCTCTCCTATTCAATACGTCGTTAATTTAACTAAAACAATGTTAATTCAAACCGCAATGAAGTTAAAATAATACCGTTTTGTGTTAAAATAATAAATTGCGACACATATGGTAATTAAAAAATAACAAAGTATTGGTTTAAATTTCATCCTTTAATATTTAACAGCGGTATATATAGTCTCGTTTAATCATATATGTAACACAATATTCCATTGTTCTACGATAACAAAAATTCTGCGATAAGACATTAGAAAATTCACCGGACGACACGTTGCAGCCCGTAATTACGACAATCGGGCATGTTTGAATGGTGATTACGCGCGGTCGCGTGAAACGATCGCGAGGCGCCGTTTTTAGCTACCTGTTGCGGCGACGTTAGATCGGCAAGATCGGCAAGTGCCTGTTAAGAAAAGGGACGATATTGTAGCGGACGGTAGAGATTTTCCAACGAGCGCGCGCGCGTGTCACGCAGGCGGTGAGGTGCTTGCGGGGCACGTCGTGCTTCCAGTTGGGGTGAATCCTAATACCCAGATAATGGGAAGTAATTGCGAGGGATCAGAGCGAGCGAAGCTACTCTGTCGGCTGTCGAGTTCGGGGGCAGCGGGATGCGTATAGAAAGAGAAAGAGAGAGAGAGAGAGAGAGAGAGAGAGGAGAGAGGGTGGCGCCGTGCCACGCTTCCATCCCTCCTTCCCCTCCTTCTCCTCTCCTTCCCTACTTTCCCTTCTCGCCGTTGATTCGCGGGGGTGGAGAAAGAGGACGAAGAGAGGATCGTAATCGTGTTATCGGGACGAAATCACGGGGTACATTCTCGGATACACATCGGATAGATGGATACGCGCGTCGGCGTCGCGTCCGTGCGCGAGATCAATCCGCGCGAGATTTACTTCTGGCCCTTCTGGCGAAAGATCTCGGTGAGAGAGAGGGGAGGGAGAGAGACAGAGAGGGGGGAGGGAGAGAGAGTTTGTATCGACGTCGCGCTTCGTGGCGCGTTTATAGCGACTCGAAGAAGAGCACGGCTCTTTCGGAATCTCGCGATTTCTTCCGAGCGACGCCGCGTTTGAGATGACTCTATCGCGAACAAAACACGAAGGTCTGGGATCAGTAGCGCGCGCTGGGGTGGCAGGGGGACGGAGGGGGGACTTGGCCTTTGATGCTCGGGAAGATAACGCCGGCGTTGCCAGGCTGGCCAGGTAAGCTGGTAAACTAAATGAGATCACGGGGCCATTTATGACGTTTATTAAATTCCGTTAAGACGTCTATTATTACGGTACGTAAATAAAGGGGGAGATTTCGCGCCCCTCGTCGAGGGAGACGGAGCGGAATGCGGCGAAAATAATGAAATAAAGGACAATGAAGTGGCAGGTACAATGGCCAATAGGGCATAGAACGAGAGTGAGGACGGGCAAGGCGCCAGCGAGCGGCGCGGTCCTCTCTCTCTCTCTCTCTCCCTCTCTCGTGTGTGGAAGGGGTGTTGCAACAAGGGGTTACAGAGCGCGGCGCGCTTTAGTTCGGCGGGCTAAATGCAGTGGGCGTGTTCCCATTACTTTCATTATTTTCAGTCGCCGGGGTTCGGCGGGTATCGATGCCCGAATGTAACCGTAGGTCGCCCGTGCGAGGCGCGTAAACGCGGCCGGCGAAAGATGGGCAACCTACGATTTTCGCCCAGAGTCGATATGGGATACTTTTTGTAGTTCTTATTAAATCCTGGATTCAAATCAGCGTAGAAAAATCGCTATGAAACAAAGGTCGATTCGACATTGAAACGAAAAGTTGAAACGATAGTTGAAGGTTCGTTGATATTTGCTGCAACTTCGATGTCAAATCGACCAAAATTTTAATTTCTTTCGACGTCATTCGACTATACATTACTAGGAATCCATCAATGGTGGCGACAGATTTGCGAAGAATTTATATCGGAGCGCGCGCAATGATACGCGTCGATCAAAGATCAATTTGATCCGCTCGAAAAAAAAAAATGAAAAAAAAAAAAAAAAAAAAAGGGGGGGGGGAATTAGGCCTCGAGGAGCAAAGTCGAGGGTGAACCGTTAGCCTAACAAGCTGTCAAGACGTCGCCGCGTGTCAATCCGCGGCTCTCCAACGATCCCCGAAATAAAGCCGCCTAAAACCCCCCCACAGCCGTCGGCCGAGAGAGTTTTCAGTCCGGCCGCAAAAAAACGTCTCTCTTTTTTCTCTCTCTTTCTTTTCACGCGAAAATTCCTGCTTGATTCGCGGGAGGATATGGCACACAAGAAGAGAACACGGAAGACACGTGATATATACGGAGGCGAGAGGAAAGGAGAGGAGATACTCGCTATAGAGACAACGGCGTTACTGCCCACGTGCCGTTTAACTCGATCACAGTGGCAATCTGGCCTCGTTTCAAGCTCCGGTTACTACGACGCTTCCGCTAACAAATAACATTGTCGTCGACCCTGCGGGGGCGTTCTGATTCGATTTGCGCACCGTGAAAGCGCGCTTGCCTCTCGGGGAAGGAGCGACGTGGCGAGAGGAGCGTGGATGGCGAGGAGCGACACGCGGCGAGGATGAAAGGCCCGTGTCGAAAATGCCGCCTATGTTGTCTCTCGGCGCGCTCCTAATCAGTCCGTCTCGTTTCGAGTAAGCGCGAGTCGGCGCGATTTTTGTTTAAAAGCCACTCTACCCCGTACGCGAGCTACAAGCTACAAGGTGAAGACCTGGGCACCCCGCGCAAAACACTCTCTTTCTCTCTCTCTCATTTTTGGTGCTTAAAAGAGATCCCTATCTACACGGCGTGTTTAAAAATAATTGCCGCGGTAGATCCGGTGATAGTCACGGAGTCGCCCTCACCTCGGCGCTTCCTGGCCTCTCGAGTGGCCCTCGTTCTACGATATAAAGGCGAACTCGTGCCCCCTCAGCGAGGGCACCCGCGGCCTCTTCCGCCGCCGGTCGAGTGGCACCCCACCTTTCATCCACTCTATCACAGCGTTTAAAGAAGTAAAGACTAAAGGTCCTTTATACGTGTCGAGTGAGCTCGCCTCAAGACCGCTCGAAAGCAGTCGAGGCTGCTCGTGGGGCAATGACGACGACGACGACGAAGACGACGACGACGGAGGGGTACGGAGCGTCCGGTTTGTCGGACGAAATTAAAAAAGGAAATATTGATACAACCCGCACAATTATTAATTATTATAGTCCCGTCGTTAATTACCAACGTCACAGCATGGGCGAGGAAGACAAGGGAGACGAGGGACGCGGAAATTCGAAGAAACATATGCGTCCCATCTTCCTCCGATTTACAGCATTTATATTTATTTCACGTACAACTTGCATATATTATAATTATAATCGACAAACAGTAGTCTCTCATAACGGAAACAATTATTATTATTAAATGCGATTATAACTAAAGGGGGGCAAAGATGCGCCCAGCCGGATGAGGCGTGAGCCTCCTACACTCAAAAACAAGATTACTATATGTCTATATATACATATATATATATGTATATGTATATATATATATGTATATGTATATATATATTAGCCTTTGAATATTAGAGAATTAGTCTTTGTGTTGTGTGTGTGTGTGTGTGTCTGTGTGTGTCGTTTTATAGGGAACTCTTTACTTTCTATACGGCTCTTAATATTGTTTCGTATCGTTTCTCTCTCTCTCTCTCTCTCTCTTTCTCGTGCCCTTAATAAGGATCTCTACAGACTATTTTGCGAGACTGCGGAATCTCAGCTTATTAAAAATACACATCGCTCGCGGATGTATCATTATTGCGCGTTATATTGTGCATAAGTCATTAGGTACCTCATTTGTAAGGGGTTTTCAGGCGTTGTCTAGACATATCTCTCTCTCTCTCTCTCTCCCTCTCTAGTTAGGCCATTACCATCTCGGATAAAAGAATCCAGGGAAGCGCGCGCGCGCAAGCACGACTATTGAATCTCTAAGTATTTTATCATTAACAGTCAATAAGTTAGTAAACGTGCACTACGCGTGCCTGAACACTGCTTACAGATTTGCACGATAGAGATACACGACTGAGATATTCGAGTGGGGATACGAGACACGCGAACGATTACACGGGGAAAGCACGGTAACACCGCGATCGTTGACGGTATCAATTCTTGGTTGCCGTACCATTCAGTCGACAAAAAAAATATTTTAACGTTAATTAACCGACATTAAAAAGAAACAGTCACGTGTTCGAAACGAAAACCACGGTTTTTCGAGTCCTCACTACGCATGCAAGAGATTTTAAACGTCATCGTTTCTAATCACTAATAATCTTAATTAAATATCTTGAGAATTTGTAAGAGATCAAAACGTATTTCAGCGTAAGGCTCTCCGAGTATTAAATTGTAATTTGTTCATCGCGTCCGCAGGTCGCAGACGCGAGCATCACTGAAATCGTACTCAACAATTAGCGTCGACAATTAGTCCCAGTCTTATTAAACAGTTCTCGAACCGTGCTTAAAAAAAAGAAACGCTCAGTTTGCTAAGCCTTTATAGAAAACAAAACAAAAAAAAACATTTCCGCGTGCGAAAACATCATCGTTCTCTTTTTCACAGAAGAGACCGATTAAAAATCGGAAATAAAAATAATAAAATGGGATAAAAGGAAACTAAAAACGTATGAACCATCGCTCTAAAGCGTCGTGCGACGTAACAGAAATGAGATGAGGCGATGTGTGAGCAGCAGAGCTGCTGCTTAGTAATCGAAATGTAATAAAACGCGAAGCCAATGCGCGCGATACACACTTAGGATATTAAGATAGAAGAACCACTTTAGTGTAATCCGATAGTAATCTTGATTTTAAGCTAGCCTTCCGTCGACAAGCGCATTGTTATAGAAATCAATATGTTACACACATATTAACTAACCGAGAGAATTAACATGTTTTCAAAAGATATATCTGTGGATGTCGTCATTATGGACCAGTCCATAACGCGAGAGTAACATTGGCGCGCGAATGAAACGCCTGGTTTAACGTCGCGCGAGCGAGTTCGTCGAGACTCCCTCGACCAACTCGGAAAGCGCAATTTAGTTAAACTTTATGTATGTACCAGAAATTTTTCACTCGCGAGAGAAAAATACTTATCTAAATTTCGGTAAAGTTACAATTTCGCTGTAAAAAGGCGACCAGATTTTACGCGGCTCGTAAAGGAATCTCTCTAAAAAATAAAATTCCAAGATGTACAATTTTTTTTTAAAAGATTTTACCTACGGTGTAAAAGCAACAGGTGAGTCCAACGTCTCGCGTGACGTCGTGAGAACCTGCACGAGATATTGTTGACTCTGGTACATACAAAGCAGCTGAAATGTTACATGCGCGTGCGCGTTTTTTCTTCGCTAGCGTAACAGTACAAAGAATATAAGTAAATATAAAAATCAAATAATAATATTAATAATAATAATAATTACAAAGAGGATCGTTATTTTAAAGCTTCTAACAATAATAAAAATGAATACTTTCCTTCGAGTTCGTAATAAATTAATAATGAGCTTTAAAAGCATTCGTACAATTCAGCTAACAATGGCGATCGACGATATGAAGATGAGTCATGGATCGCGTAACTCGTTTTATCATCCTCGTCGTAATTCACCTTCATTATCAACCGCGATAAGGCCGCGGCATCGGTGAGATTCAAGTGAAAGCGGTTCAGTGGATCTAGTGAAAGAGCGTTTGGCAGAATTACATAAACAATATGTCATCGAATGCAAAAGCGGCATTCGCATTCGTGAGTAGTACAAATAAGCCCAAGTTAGCGTACATACCTGGGATATAAATTCAATAAAAATATACGAGCGGTAAAGTTATGTAATTTAAGATAACGCCGTCTCTCTATTATTACCGTTTGGATACACGTTTGCTCGACCTCCCGTCATTCTAATTAGTTGCCGTGTATATTCGAAAACAAAAGCAGACGTGGCGTTAAGAACGAGGTTGAATTTGGTCATACGGTTGATTAATTCGACAGCCGCCCTACAATTTGCACTTGTTCTAAGATGCAGGTAGATAATGGATATCGCATTACGCGTTAACTGCTCAAGAACTTATTTATACTACTATAGAGAACGAGGGAACCCTAGCTCCCTTTCTTTCCTTGTCTTACGAAGACCGGATTTCATTAATGAAGAGAAGGTCTCGTAGCCCTCTGTTTCAACCTGGTTAATAACGCCTGCTCGCCGTCGTCCTCGGTTTTCGATGAAACTCCACGGAAACTCTCCGACCGATACTTGTCCCTCAAGAACGTCCTTCTCTCCTCTTTGTACTTTTCGATTCTTTCTCTACACTGCGGGTCCCCCAGGTCTAGGCCGCCGAGATTTCGCAATTGGATCTTCTCGGAGGCGCTCGAGCAGGTGCCGGAGCTGCTGCCGACGTTAGGCGTCGAGCAATGCTGCACGTCCTCGGACGTCGGTTTCACCGACAACGAGATGTCCTTCGTCATTCGATTGAACTTGGCCTCGTCCAGGGAGCGGCTCAGCGCCGCTCGAGTCGCCCTCGCGTGACGCGCCCGCAAGCAAGGTGGTAAATGCTGCGACGGCTCCTCGGATTTCCCCCTCGCGCAATCCAATTCTTGTCTCATCTTACTCTCTCGGACGATCTCCCTGCCGATCTCCGAATCAAAGCTCCTTCGCTCTCTGATTGTTTCGCTTTCATATTTTCTTCTTACAGGCGTAGACGCGTCTCCTACCGCGCCTCCGGATAATCTTTGCAGAGCTAGCTCCTGCAAAATCGCCGCGGTGTCTCGTGGCGGAAGAACCACCGTATCGTCGATGGTCGGCGACAAGGTGTTCGTGAATGTGCTCGACGTGTCCAACGTCCGTTCCATCACCTCGGACGCCCCTTCTGGCGCGTGTGCCACCTCGCAAGGCTCGGCCGCGTTCTCCGAAGGAATCCTCACTTCGGTGTTGCCTCGTATTCGATTAGCTTGCAAACTGACGCATTTGTGACCCTCGTCGCCACGTTTGGAAGCGCATTTGCGTATTTGTTGCGTATTACTCTGCTGCTTCTGCGAATTATTGTATCCAAAACTTTGGCACTTCTTTGACAGTCCGTTCGTACAATGGTCGTTGTCACGATCGTCTCGCGTAACGCTCGTCTCCTGATTTCCCTCGGATTTATTCAAGAATCGCGGATGATTCGTGACGTGTAAAGTGCGTGTCGCGCAATCACGCTGCTGCGCGCTCGTGTCTCTCGACAGACGGCGATAGTTCTCAAATGTTTCCGTTTCCGCAAACAGCTCCTTATCGTCACGTATCTCATTCCGATTTGTACCAAATACGTTCGCATTGTCCGCCTCGATGTAACACGCGCGAACCTGTTGCTGCTGCTCCCTCGCGTTAGACTCTTGGCCCGAATTAACATCCGTGCAGGAATATCGATTGCCATTCTCCCGATCGCGCAGTCGAGAATGGGTGTCGTCCGCGAGATTATCCTCGTTTACGAGACCAAAACTTGTCTGCGACTCAGCCTCTTCTCGTTCGAGCCCATGACTCGTATACTTCTTCGTATCGGTAACATCGAGTATCATCTCCTCGCTTTCCTGCATCGATGCACGACTTCCCGTCGAATTGTCGGAAGTCATTCCCATACGGAACGCGTCCGCGGTCGGAGGCAGCGTGAGCTCCAGCAGTGTTCCAGGAACGTTCTCCGACGCTGGATTCGCGTCGCTTTCCACAAAGGAATCGTTGGGACTAGTCGATTCGCTGATCGGTGTTATAAAGGAATTAGCTGCCGTTCCTCCAACAATCACCCAGTCGCCGGAGTCGTTGTTGCTACTCGTCGCGCGCGGATTTTCCGTATTGCTGAACACTTTGTCGGAGCTGTCGCAAATTACGAATCCAGACTCCTGCAGCTCCTGTAGAGTTTGTTCGCACGACATGGGAGAATCGAGATCGGTCGTATTGGATGGCAACCTCGGCAAATCAGCCACCGCGGTAAGATTATTTGGTGAATCAGTAGACTCGTCGCGTTCGTTAGCCGCCTCTTCTTTTTCTTTATACGATTTAGATGAGATCTCCACAGAATGCAAACTCAGCTGTGTTACGTCCTTACGGGATGCGGCAACTCCGCTAGTTACAGCTTCTTCGCACGAAGAGGAGGATAATCTGTTACACGGTGTCATCTCCGTATCGTTGAAAATCGAAGCGACCGCGCTCGATTGACTCGCGACGCGATTTTCGGTACGCGATGTGGTCGCGTTTCTATCGTGCAATTCCACGCGTCCATCATAAGCTATAATCCTCTCACATGGCTCCAATCTCTTATCTCGGTCTTCTAAATTTATAGACAACCTATGGCTAGGATCCGACGACTTTTCAGAAGATGACGCACTGGTCTCCTTCAACTTATTCGTATTACTTCCGTCGCGCTCGTCGCCAATCTCTAACGGCAAAGTGAAACTTCGAAAACTTATTCTGGGGCTATTAGCTGGTACCGGCGACGTAGAGTGAGACGTGCCCTGCAGCGTAGCGGGCGTTAACGGCGTAGAGGCTTCCGACAACAACGGTAGATAACCTGGGGTTTGTAACGGAGACGGTGTTTCGATACTGTGAATATCCGCACTTGTCGACACCATGACCTGAAAGATTCGACATAGATTAGACATGACGTGCATATAGAAAATGACTGAGACTAATTTACGTTAATCACCTGATCAGGACTTTGGCTGTCTATGAAACGCAACTCGACGTCGCAATGCAATCTTTCTTCTAAGCGAGATCGTTTCCTCTTAGACCCGCCGGTCGCGGCGGCACATTGATTTCCTTCGGTTCTTTGCCGACGCGGTGACGCTTCTACCGACGCCACTCCGCCACCTTCCTCCTCCGAAAGCATCCTCATCTCTCGTTCTTCGAGATCGAAGTTAAGTTGTATCTCTGAGAGATCCAACGGCGAAGATGCGTTAGGCGCATCAGCCAAGTGATCAAAGTACGAATCGTGCGAGACGGATCGACTGTGACCGCAGGTTCTGATGGGAGGTGGTCCTCCTAAAAGCGGACCCAATCCATCTTCGCCGTCTAAACTGTCGGCGCTTTTGACGGGTCTCAGGCGTCGCAAAGAGTTCAAGGAACTTGGCACTGTTTCCGCTTGAGGTGGCGTGCCAATTTGCCTCGTTTTTCCGACAGCGCCTCTACCGAATAGCGCCCTCCAATTTAGCGAGGGCGATCGTTTCGAGCCATTTCGTTTGCGTGGCAGCTCTATGACAGTGTGATAGCGCAAAGGAAGGCCAGCCGGACCCGCCCCAACCTCTATGTAATCAGGCTCGCCTCTGAGACTTCTGTTGCGCGCTTCCTCCAAAGTAAGCAATCGCGCGGACGTGGTGATCGCCAAAGACTTTGGTCTGCCAACAGGACCATCCCCGAATATGAGTTCCGCGTAGCAGACTAGAAATTCCGTCACGACCGCCTGAACTCCGACACCCTGAAGGGCCGCTACACCACCCACTTCCAACTCCTTGCACCTCAAGAGATTTGGCGCCCAGACGATGGCCACATTGCGCGGAGTCATACCTGTTTCCGTGCCACGCGCGGCTACCCTCACCAGATGACGCATCAAATATTCCAGTGTCCTGCGTACATTATTTGATAAAGATTAGAATAAATCGTCGACTCGTTGCCGCGACAGGTAACGAAAATGGAAATATGGATAAAACTACCTGTAATGTGGTGGCGGTAACTTTCTAACCGCGTCTCTCATACGTCTCAATCTCTCAGCGTCGCTACTGGCTTGAACCGCATTGACGAAAGTGGAGTAAAGTTGATACGTGCACAATGGATTCGGCAGCTCTCTAAAGTACATCTTCAATAACGATGCTACGGAGTGGATATCTTGCAGAATGCTCTCATCGGAATGCAACGCTGGTACCCTATCTTCGTCGAAGGCGTTCCGCAATTTTTGAATGTTGGACGTTACGCCACTAAGACGATATATACCGTCGACTAGACCATGTTTCTCTATGAATTCCGCGCAGCACGTCAAAACGGTAGGCACTACAAAACGAATAATCTTTTTCGTCTTCCTTCCTCTTTTATATAGTTTATACTCGATATATCTAAATTATAAAAAGTATGCTAGAAAAAAATGTACCGTCTTGACCAGAGTTTAATAGATGTTCTCCCAAATCGCAACCAAATACGCGCTCTCGCAGTATACCCGATTGCTTCAATCTCCTCCTAGAGGGCCGATTTAGTATGAAGGATCTAAAAAAGGCGATCAATTTGCCATGTTTCCGGAGCACGGGCTTTACTGGTAATCTCGATCTGACCGTCGTCGAAACCGTCAAGTGACGCGGCACTTTGTCCCCGATTACGGCGACGCATTCGGCCGGGAAAAATCCAACCGCGAATCCATGCTTTCCACGCCACCACGTACTTTCCCCCGGAGGGGGCATGTCTATAACGGATATCATGTCGCCTACCTGTTTATCATATTAAATCACTTGGATTAGTCAGAGCGCAAAGTTCTCATAGTACAAAAACTTGCAAGTTAGCTAATTGATTACCTGGAAAGAGATCTCGTCTTGGGCTTGAGCGGTGTAGGGTCTCACGGCGTATGCCGCGGCGACGGCTGGAGTATTGATAGGACAGGAATCCGATTCCGGCACCAGAATCCTTCTTCCCCTGTTATCGAGCTGTAGCCAATTTAATACCGGGCCACAGTTTAGGCCTTCGTGATTCAGCAGCGAGAACCGGCTCAAGTATTCCTTTAGTATATCACAGGCGTTTTTTGGCCGAACATCTGGAAGCTTCGTTAAGGAGGAAAACTTTCTGTCGAATATGCAGCGATGCAGCTGCTTATCGAACATGACGAAGTTGTCGTAGGACCTCTGTAGCGTCCAGCACGCGTCGCCGGATGTTATTCGAACGGCGTAGCTCTCCGAGTCGTTGGAACCCTCGTTGACGGATACCTGAAAGCCGAGCCGGTGTTTTCTTAACCGAACCTTCCGTGTGTTTCGCGTTTTGGCGTACCTCCAGAGTACCAAGCTCGACGTGCTCGTAATGAAAGTGGGCACACTCGTCGAGCTTCGGAAAGCGTGCGATGCTACTCATGTTGCTGCCAGAACTAACGGGCGTGCCGAAGTCGTCCGTCCGGTTACCGCTCAAGCCCTGCAATTTCATTCACACAAGGGAATTAAATTCCCTCTGGAACTTTATAATCGAACTTGTGTGTAATAAATTCGACATTCTCGTGCGAGCTTTTTTAAATCCACTAAAGCGCGACATAATTTTTAGTTTATTAACCTTCGTCTGAGACTCGATGTCGGTGAGCCGGTGAGCACGGGGCCTCTCTTGCGTCGACGGCCCGGGCATCTTTCGCAGCCTCTCCGTGGACGAGGACGAGGAGAACGAGGAGCCAGGCCTTTGACCCGATTTGCCACGCGCCAAGGTGGCCTTCTTCACGTTCCTCTCGATCGAGCCATCGCTTCTTTCCCGCAGTTTCTCTGCAGACACGACGGTGGAACTTGGATTATCGTGTTCAAAAGGACGCACTAAATCCCGGACGTCCGCGTAAAGGGCGTTTTATTCGCGTCATTCGGAGAACGATCACTTTTAACGTCTCGTTATCTCAGATCCGTTCATTTAGGACTAATAAATGCCCTTTGTTAAAGGCATCTCGTATTAAAATCGATAGAAATTCGAGTATCTTCACGGGGCACGGCGCAATTATCGACCGACCGAATTTCCTTCGCGTCTCCGCGATACGTCTCGGAACGTCTGCGATCGTCTCGCGAAAGAGAAACGACCTTTTTTTGGAATCGAGATCCGTCTGCGGCGGGTTTTTTTTTTTTTCTCCACGGCTCACCATATGCGCCGCATATCGCGCGACTTATCCGACGACCAACGCGAACGAAACTAAAAGCAAAGCCGCAGTCCGCAGTAAGTAAAAGGAAAAAAAAATCTCTTAACTACAGCTCCATCTCGACACGTCCCGTAAACGTTGTTACCGCGATAATGGCGATAACGAGAGCGAGAGATAAACATTAGGAACATTTCGGATGACAGGTCGACGGAACGTTATAGATTCTCGATTACATCGTTTCTCCGTCATCGGTTACCAGGAGGCACGGCGGAAGTCGTCGAGTCGCGTTGGACGCTTCAGGGCGTTTCGGCTCGATCGGCACCGCGCCCGGAGCCCGGAGCGCGATCGAGCGCAGGCCGACACCGACACGGACACGCGCGCGGGGGCTGTCGGCGCGCTTAACAAGGCGAGTCTATTATCTAAGGCGCGCGGAAGTGCCAATAACCCGAAGGCGGTGGCGGCAGCGGCGGTGACTCCGTTTCGGGCTGCCCGACATCGGGATGCCCGCGCCGAGGAGTGTCCCCCGCGCGCGGATTCACGTGCGCCGACAGCTCTGGCTCTCGCGACTCGCGACGCGTTCCGATACGCGGAAAATGATACGACGGATTACGGAGTAACGAAGCGACGGATTCACGGCATTCGCGCACGCGACTCGCGAGCGAGCGAGCGAGGGGGACCGACGGCCGACGTGTATATTTACATCGCGAGCGTACCGCAACCGCGCGACGTGAGGAGGGATCGCGGAGCACGGGGGGGATCGGGGAGAGAGAAAGAGAGAGAAAAAGAGAAGGAAGGATTGATATCGGACCTTTCCGCTTTCCGCACCGGCGAAATCGCGAAGTCGCGAAGACTGCGAACAGCTGTGGGTCTCCGCAGCTCACCCCCCTAACCCCTCTCTCCCGCGCTCGCTCCTTGCTCGCCAATGCTCGCCACTGTGCGGCTCGAATCTTCGCGCTGGGATCTGGGATATAACGGCGCTATTATGTCACGAGCGGTCTCTTTCTTTCTTTCTTGCCTCATTTTTTCTCTCTCTTTCTCTCTCTCTCTCTCTTTCTCGTTTCAACGCTTCGTCGCGCACGCTCGGGCGAGGATAAACTCGGGAGGGGAAAGAGGGACGGGTCGGCGCGATGCGACGCTACGAACAGGGCCGCTCTCATTCTCGCTGATTCTCGCATCCTCTCTTAACAAGCCGGCGCGGACTCGAGGGGGGAGAGAAACGTACCCGCCGTCGCTCCCGATTATTGAGAACCCCTGGTGGTCAGCCGGATATTTCGCCGCCTGCCGGAGAGGAAAGTCCGCGCACCCGCACCGTGTCCGCTGCCTCCATTTGCCTCCGTTTTACGTCGAGGCTGGTGCTCCTCGCGCGGGTGGAGCCCGACGAGACGGCGACGGAGGTGGCGATCTCGGTGCGATCACGGTCGCGTTCTCACTCCTCTGCATCACCGTTTCACTCACGCCGCCGATCGCGAGACGCGACGCGAGTATGTCTTTCGGCGGGGCGGCCGTGCGAAGTTAACCCAGCCTCGCGACGATCACAAACGGATCAAAGACGCTTCTCTCAACGCCGATGCCCACCCGCCCGCCTATCCGCCACTACTCCCCGACCTAACCTAACTTCGCGTCACCTAGCCTGACGCGACGCAACTCGACGCGTCCGTCGTCGCCCGTCACAAGTGTCACCAATACCCACTACCCACCAACGAGACGGATTCTCTCATTTTGGTTTTGCAAAATATAAACAAAATTATTCATTGGATTACCGGTTTTATTTAACACAGTTATCTCGACTAAATTCCGATTAACTTAATCGAAGATTTCGTGTCCCTCGCAGTCTCGTCCTCCGTCTGTTTTTTTCCGAGCGTCGTCGCGAGATACAATCGATAACAAATCGGCTGCGAACGCAGCTTGCGCGCTGGACGAGTTGCTCGATCGCGAAAGCGCTAAACAACGATCTCGAAAGTTGATGTTTGCGCTGTGCCTGATGATTCCACTCAGCGCGACGCTCAGCACGCGACAGAACCTCAAATTCTTGCCCGGATTGCCGTGGTCGTCGTCCTTGACGTTCTTGACTCCTTGACTCATACTCGCATTCTGTCAAACAGAACCCGAGCCTGTTTCGATCATCAATTCTTGCTTATTCATTCGTAAGATAAACGTATATGAAAATTCTGCTCTTTGGGGTTTAGGGTCCACAATGCGAGTCGGCCGAGTCGTAAATCATAAAGGCCTTCACACATTAAGGCTACGGTCAACGTGACGCTACAAATGCTTTGGAGCGTCCTTCTCTTTCTTTCTTCATTGAAAGAAAAGAGTGGAAAAGAGAAGAGGAATGTGTGTGTGCTTCGAAGCATTTGTAGCGTCACGTTGACCGTAGCCAGAATTGCGTAAGGACGTAAAACGTAAGCGTAAGAAAATCGACCAATCCCAATCAAGTATTGTGCTGTCCGTAATCCAAGTAGGGGAAAATACTCGATTTTACGTCCTTACGGCATTTTATGTGTAAAGGCCTTAAGTCGTAAGAAATTGACCAGTTAGGGCCCGGACACACTTTTTCGTAACAATAATTGAGCAACGCGCGTGGTCGAAGTTTACTGTTACGTTCTACGAAAAGTGTGTGTGCCCTGTTTTTACAGTTAAATTTGAGGAAAATGATCGACTGTGATTGGTCAATCTCTTACGATTCACAACTCGCGTTGGGTGCTTTTCATTTAGCGACTCAAATCGACACAAGCGTCTTTCTGTCCTTTTTCAACATAGTGAACAACAAAGGTAAAGTGAGGCTGAGTTTCCACTGAGCGCGTCATCCGTCGCGACCAATCAAAACATCCTATTTTATTACATCATTTGTGATGGGATGTTTAGATTGGTTAATGACAGATGACGCGACGCGTGACGCGCACAGTGGAAACTCAGCCTGACACTTGTGTCGTTAACTGAAAAGCATTCTTGTCACAATACAGCTTTTCCACTCATCGCAGAACGCTCATTGGATATCGCACGTCACGGACGATGTAGGCTCCGTTCCGATATTATTCACTGCCAGTACTAAAAATCTATGGTTTACGTCACATACACTATAGATTTTCAGTACTAGCGGTACTGGCAGAGTGAATAACGGAACACAGCCCTTATCGCGCTGGCTGTCGAGGCCATAAGGTTTCAACCAATCGCGTTACTCAATTCGGTTACATACTGCCGAATCGAGCAACGCGATTGGTCAAAAACTTACTGTTACGTCTTCCTGAAAGTGTGTGTGCGTGTGTGGCCAGCATTTCTCTGGCACCTGCTGGCCGAGTCACGCGGGCGTCTCGACCGGTAAGAATGGGTAAGGACGAGCGCGGGCGATGACAGTGGCACGTCGATGTACTTTTTTGTCTTTCCCTTTTTTTACATTTCGCTACGCCCGATCCAGTAGCGGTTCGTCCGTGCGGAAGGGCAAAAAAATTTCCTACAGAGAGATATACATGGTCACGCGGTGACGGTGACTCGGCTCGTCCCGAACCGATTACGACGCTCGCTGCGTCAGGTGAGACGTCGAAGCGGAGCACGGTGGACGCCCGTCCACCCGGAGTCTTGACCCCCGCGCGGAACCGCCGACTCGGCTCGAATGACAGAACGGGAACCAGTGGACGAACCTAACCTCCAGGAGAAGCAGCGGGTCGTCGGCCCGGCGCGCAAGATCCGTCACCGGTGAGTCGACGTCGTCTTTCTGTTTGTTTTTGCGCGTGCCGGGCGCTTCGGCATGCCCTGGGTCAAATCGGGGGGGCGATCGACACGCGACCCCTCTCGAAAATGTCGCGGGTCGCGGCTCTCGCGCGTTGACCACGCTCGAGCGATATAGCCACGGTGGGACCGCGACCGCGGACACGCTCCGCTCCGCTCCGCGCCGTGCCGTGCCGTGCCGTGTCACGCCGCGCGCGTGAGCCAATCGGCGCCGCTCGTGCGTCGCCTGACACTCGGCTCGGCCAATCGCCGCCTCCTTCTAATTTTTTGACAATCTCACGTGAAAATCTACAGAATTAACCACGCGAGAGCCACGGATCGTCCGCGATAGTCCGTGATTCGAAATGCGAATTTGAAAGATACGCCGTAGGTTCTCTCGATAAGAAAAAAAAAGGAAGGCGAGAAAGAAAGGACCGATATGAATGTCGAGTCGAACGCCGCCGTGCTTGATCTCGCTCCGCGTAACGCAAAAAGTGTTGGTCGCTCATGGGAAATCAAACGTCCTGGTTAATCCCGTTGTTGAACGATAAGCGTGATCTTTCGCGGTTCTTTTCACGCCGAGGCGACCCTCGGAAATCCCGAAGAGTCTGTGGTTCTTATTGTCTGGTTGCGTAATCGATATTAGAAGTTTTTACGCGCTCGTAAAAACTTTGTACACGTCGACTTTCATTTCACTTCCGCAGGTCATTCATTCGCGAGATCGGCCGCTCGAGGAGTCGTTGATGGTTGTCTGCGCTCCGTATGCAAATACTCCTCGCTGATGACGCGCGTGTTTGCGGTCCTTGGCGGCGATGTAAACAAAAGCGCGCGCGTCTCAACCTCGCACGCGTGTAAATGAGCGAGCGCCGTACTTTCCGGCTGTCGCAAATTCGCCTTGCTAATGCACAAAAGAAAAACAAAATATGATTCGACGAGAGATTAGAGCGATTAGATGAGTGACTGGGGACTTGAGAGGCGGTCGAAGAGAAAGGGAAAGAAAGCTCGGAGATCTCGAGGATCGAAAAGGGTTGAAGATACATGCAAGCTAAAGTTCTGATGGCATTGACGCGCGAAAGCTCCACGAGGAATAACTGCGGAGGCGCGATCCCGGATGATCGACGTGATTGCCGCATGACCGCGGCGTTTAGCGACGACCCTTGAACCCGCGAGCGAGCTTCGGTCGTGCTCGGCCCATGCGAGACACGTATGTCGCCCCGCGCCGCGGACAACTTGTTCCGCCTGGATCTCTCGGCGAGTCAGTTCAGTGCAGCGCGCGCAATCCGGTGGGAATTGTCGTCGTCGTCGTCGTCGTCGTCGACGTCGTCGTGGTCGTATTCCTCAGTACCCTGTCAGCCCGCGATTCCTCCACGTGGCGCCGGTTCTCCTCGATCTCGTTATATACATGCCACTCGACATAGGGGAGGAGGAGATGCCAAGGTGGAGAACGTAAACGTGGTATGCTACGCCGTCTTCTGGACACCCTGTACGGTACTTTCCCCATAATTTCTATCGTATACGCACGCACCGTGTTTACGCACCTGTGCGTCTCTCATCCCTCGAAACGATCACGGTATCCACGGTGGGTGCTCTTTCTTCTCTTCTTTCCTCTTCCTCCTCTTTTTGGAGCGCGCGAAGGGAGCGATTTCCTCGCGTCGCCTACCTGCCGAGGGGCTCTACGTTTCTGCGTGATTCTCCTGGTGAGTAGCAATAAGCTTTTCGAGGCGTCCTTAACGCCCGGACCTTCCGAGGGAGATCGCCGTGATTCAAATCGCATCATTCTCCTCGAAACGATCGTTCCCGCTTCCGAAAGGAACATGTATACACACGCGCGAATGTGTTGTTGAAGGTAACGTCGAGCGCGCGTCGGAGTCTTCCGGTACGGCGGCAGGATCCAGGGAGGAGACTGTCCACTGTGTCAATTCCTGTACCAAGTCCGCTCGCGCGAAAGTGATGTCGGAGACACCGGTGAGCTTTGTCGTCGGGGAGCCCGAGCATGAGCCCGATCCTAATCGCGATCCCGATCCTAGCGAGGTGCTGGAGATCGAGGATAGCTTCCCGAACGAGAGCAGCGATAGCGGCAATTTGCAGACAAATGCCGCGGAAGGACTGGTCGAACGCCGTAGGCGGCTCAGGTGATTTTTGTTTCTTTTTTCTTCTTCTCCCGTTGTCAGTAACGAGCAAAAGCAGATCCCGATTCAGATGCCCCTGCGGATGAAAGGGAGCCTGTTATCGGTTATCTCGAACGAGTCGCCCGGCGTCGGGGCGGCTACCCGCTACCCGCGTCGTTCGCCGTCCGCGCGAGTCTCGAGAGTGTGAATAAGGATGAGACGGCGGAAAATTCGTCAACTTGCGCACCTACGAGAAAGCTAGGGAAGGAAAGGGAACGACGCGATATGTATCTTCGTAACCTTTTTCACCTCTGTCACCGCGCGACAATGAACGTTCAACGTTTGAATATTCAAAGAGTCGCCTCCCCGCATTAAATACGACCGCCGCATTCTGCAAAAAAAAAAACGTGGTTTTTCAGAATGCACGGTCTTAAAATATTTGGGTTTTAGATAAATCGTGAACATCCACGCACGTCGGACCGATTGGGTTCTCTACCATGTATTAAATACGCATTGCAAACGACACGAATTCGACCTTACGCGGTTATCGCGGCTGACAAGATACTTTTAAAGACCCGATAATGCAAAACTGGTATTTTTTTCCTATTTTTTTTTTCTACGCGCACACACACACACATACACAAACACTACACTTTCTTCGCTCACGAGTTGTAACATTACGAGTTACTAATACGGTATACGTAAATAGGATGTTATCGCGTAATCTTCGATGTGGTCGTACGATCCTTCCTTCAAGAGTTAAAAGACCGAATGAGAAGCTAGAAGCTACCGTCTTTACGCGCGACGATATGTGATATATGAAACATTGGACGGAGAGACGATTATGTAATATGTTTTCATGTCGTTTCAATTTTAGAGCGTGTCGTAATTCGCGCAGGTTCAAAAATTTTTATATATTTATATTTTTATATATTTATATATTTATATTTTTCAGATTTTTTATACGAATTAAAACGTTTTTCAGAAAAACTCGGAACAAAACACTCACAAAATAACAATAAAATATTTCAGATTTTTCCTATAACCGATATATTTTTATAAAAATCTGAATGAATTTAAGTTCTAATATAATATTCAAAGACGCGATCGCATGGGGAAAAAATAATGAAGCCAATCTGCGAAAAGGTTAAAGGCCTCAAAATTCCTTTAACATTGTAATTGATGACGACTGCTTTTTGCTCGATACGTGAATGAGCTTGATAAGCAGATTCTGAAATGTCGCACGTTGATCACGTGATCGATACAAGATACAACGATATCAATATATCGTATAAATATAATTTTATAATCCTTTTCATGCCGATATTAGAGCGATATTATTATTATTTTGATAACAATATCGAAGTGAGATCGTGTCGCAAAGTGAATGCAAAGTAGATGCATCATATTTTATATCAAACTATATATGTTAGAATAAGATATGAAACATCCTGTTTCAAAGCGATTGATGTTTTGACCTTGTCTTGACGCTTTATAACAATAGTCGAAGAAGAATTAATTTTTGCGAGAAGAATCGTATTGTTTCGTTTAGCAAAAATATTGATGGTCTTAGAATTGTGAAAGTTTTGACTAAAAATTTTTTTTGACGCCTTTTCGAATCAACTAGTTTTTTCCGCACTCATTTCCATGTAGTAGAAAACGAAGATTTGGGGAAGTCAGGGGAAGTGAGTGACAATAGGCAATAGGCCTGTTCTTTTCAGCTGAACTAAAGCACGGTTTATCTTTCCTCTTTTTCTTTTCGTGTTGGAGAGACAAAGAGAAAAGACGAACCGTCCAAGAAGTTCAGCTGAAAAGAGTAGACCTTATGAGTAAAACATGTTACACGATGACAGAGTAATGGAATCAATTATTTAAAAAATAGAGAACCGCTCGACTTTCCCTGGTGGAAAGATGTCTCAGAATTTTTCATACCTATTATTAATTAATTAGAATTTCTATAAAAATTTTCAGACTTTCTCAGAATGTTCAAAATTTTTCAGATTTTTTATACGAATTGGAACGTTTTTCAGAAAAACTCGGAACAAAACATTCACACAATAATAATAAAATATTTCAGATTTTTCCTACCAAATATATTTTTGTAAAAATCTGAATAAATATGTGAAAATCTGTGCAATTTATCATACAAACGAAAATTTTCATACAAACGGATACTGAAATATTCCGAAAATCTTCATCCAATTATTTCGGAAAATATCTAAGAATTTATATATATATTTTTTAGAATTTTTTATAAATCTCAATTCTTACAAAATTTCTGAGAAAATATGAAAAATTGTTTCACCAGGATTGTTACTATCTTTTTGTTTTCTAATTTGCCGTAAGAATGTCACAATATATCACTCGTTAAAACATTATTAAATTATTGAGTTTTTAATTATAAATATACAAGATTATTAAAAAATTAGAAAGATCCTGTACGTGCTTCTTTTTCTTCCCGAGCGTGCATGTAAAAAAAAAGGTAAGGGGATTCGCGTGTATCGAGGAAGGAAAGCCGTGTGGATAATCGGTAAGAAACTTGCTTGACCGCTGACGAGATAGTCGAAACGTCACGATAAGTTATACGTTTAATTCTTCATAGGAAACCCAAATTCTGCTATGCAAAACAGCCTGTTGCATGTGTCGTGACTCAAAAATATTCTTCATAATTTAGATTTATAATGACACGAATGACGTCGTGAAATTAATAATCCCCGACGCTCATTTTTGAAAATCATATTTTTAGAAATTATCTTCTTCGAGTGGTCGTTGCAACGCTATTTGAGAGAAAAGATCTTGCATTTCGCTCGTTATCCAGCCTCGCGAATATCTCATAGCTGTTGTCGAAACGAGACAACTTATTTATTTCTTACATTTATCTTATCATCTTTCTTATTATGATTATCTTCTATATTTTCAAAGGATTTTATATCTCTCTCTTCTTTTGCATTTGAGTGCTTTCGTTGCGTACATGCAAATGCGTACACGCAACGATGAAAATGATGAGTTATGGTGTTTTATGACGATATGCAGACGTGGTAACGCTGAACTTGATTTGCAGGATTATCTGTGCATTTTACAATTATATTATCGATAACATCCTTCGCATTGTTTAAACGAGGCGAAGCGTTATAGCGTGGGAGCTATTCAATTTTTATCCTGCAGGCTTTCGCAATTGCGCGCATTATTTATTTGTTTTTGCTATTCTGGAGTTTGCAAACATTTCGGCCATTTATCCGAGAATTGCATGATGAGGTGGATAAAGAGATTTATCTTGACGGAAAATACAGAGAGGGCATGGCGAGCATGGCGAGAAACAGCGATACCGAAGAGAAGAATACGGACGAGACGCGAACAAAACATCCATCCAGATTAATGTAAATTTTATTTTGCGAATATATATAGACACCTTGTATAATCCATGCTAAAAACGTTACATCGCCAACTACGCGCGTCAAGCGAGCCTTGAGAAAGAAAGAAGGAAATTTTAATTGACATAAGAAAATGATCAGAAAGTCTCAATCTCCAATTAAATGAAATAATTAGAATAATCATAAATGTCAGGAAAGTTTCGATCACAAATTTCTCTCAAAAAGAGAGAAATATATATGCTATTATTATTATTATTTTAATATTGAGGCTGCATTCCGATATTCACTGTCAGCAACTTTCAGTACTGAAAATCTATAGTATACGTGACGTAAAATATAGATTTGCAGTACTGACAGTGAATATCGGAATGCAGCCTTGAATGAATGCATTTTTTCTCTTTGGATATCAGACAAATGCATTATTCAGCAATGAATGTTAAATAAGCTTCGAAATTATGGAATTTTAAGTAGGAGATTGCGAGATTAAGTAGTAGATAAGAAAAATGAAATAAATTGAAAGCCTCAAATTATTATAATATTATGACGGAAAGTACTGTATCGCGCAAACTATTCGAGGCTCAAATACTTTATTTTTTTTTACGTTTCGTATTTCTTACGGGCGGGTTGATGATATGAGATGTTTTTGCTCGTAATGAACTCGAAGTACATCACTGGTCAATATTTATGCAGATGTATGCGGAGCGTAGTTTACGGGATTTTAAAATATGTATCATATTGAGTATGATAATATACCTCTAACACCACAATATATTGCAGCAATATTGCACGGCAAGATTGCAATATTGCAGCAATATATCTATCTCCGCGTAATATTGCTGCAATATTATAGTAATGTTGTGGCACTACATTGGACAAATATTATATAGAGGGGTAAAAGCCATAGTGGTGAAGTCAAATTTTTTAAAACATTGACTCGTGTGCATAGATGCAATATATACAATATAAATTGCATCTATGCACACGAGTTATTTTAAAAAATTTGACTTACACCATTATGGCTTTTACCCCTCCATATCTCTGAGTTAATTTATTTCTTAATTCACCAAATGTCTATATTTTTATTAAGGAACTTTATATATTAAAAGCTGATTAAAATAAATCATTATCTTTATTATAACTAAGCTAATTTATTTTTTAGTTCATCGAATGTGGATAGTTTCCCATTAAGAAACTTCATACATTTAAAGTAAATCTAAATAAATAATTATTTTTATTACATCCAACAATAAGCTAATTTATTTCTTAATTTATCGAATATATATGATGCCTTAATATGTTGTAATGCCACCTTGCAGCAATATTACTGCAAGATTGCCATAATATTACATTCCAATATTGTTGTAACGTATCAGCACTATTGCACTGCAAGTGCAATATGACAATATTGTTGCAATATATTGTGCTGTTAGGGACAATGAATACCTACTCATGAACGTGTACATGTTTCGATAGGCCCAGCATGTCGCAGGGTACGGTGATGATCCAAGCGCAAAATCGGCTTCTTGAGAAGGACTTTACCGTTGCGACTCCCGAAGAGTTTGTCCATCGTTTCGGAGGCACCAGAGTTATCAACAAGGTAAGCGTTTGCTTCAAACGCGCGGAGCGAGAAAAGGTTGACATTGCTACGGATCTTTACATTACAGACCGTCGTTTTGTAGGTGCTGATCGCCAACAATGGTATCGCGGCAGTTAAATGTATGCGATCGATTCGACGCTGGTCATACGAGATGTTTAAAAACGAGAGAGCTGTGCGTTTTGTGGTGATGGTCACGCCGGAAGATTTGAAGGCAAACGCGGAATACATCAAAATGGCAGATCAATACGTGCCTGTACCGGGTGGGAGCAACAACAACAATTACGCTAATGTGGAACTGATCGTCGATATCGCGATACGTACTCAAGTCCAAGCAGTTTGGGCCGGATGGGGCCATGCTTCGGAAAATCCTAAACTTCCAGAGCTACTCCACAAAAATAACATCTGCTTTATTGGTATAAATAAAAAGTATAATTTGTGTTTTTCCAGCTGTTATTTTGCCGATAAGAATCAATAAAATGATCGTGACAACAGCTTTTCGCGGGATTTTAATACTCATAAATTTGCATACTTTTATGTCGATGCGCTCTTACATTCTCATATTCCTAAATTCTTCGGCAGGACCGTCCGAGAAAGCCATGTGGGCTCTAGGTGATAAGATCGCATCGAGCATAGTCGCTCAAACCGCGGATGTCCCAACGCTTCCCTGGTCAGGATCGGAATTGACAGCGCAATACAGTGGGAAAAAAATCAAGATATCATCGGAACTTTTTAAAAAGGGATGCGTTGCCACCGTGGAGGAATGTCTGGCAGCGGCTAACAAGATCGGCTTCCCGGTTATGGTAAAGGCGAGCGAAGGTGGTGGAGGTAAAGGAATTAGGAAGGTTGAAAACGCTGAGGAATTACCCGCTTTGTTTAGGTAAGACCCAAAGTTCCGCCCCAAAAAGAGGACTTTAATTGTATAAACCATTGCACTGCACTGTGTAAACCATTTTCATCGCAAGGATTTCTAACGTTTAGGCAAGTACAGATCGAAATACCTGGTTCACCAATATTCATTATGAAACTGGCTAAATGCGCTCGTCACTTGGAAGTACAATTACTGGCCGACATTTATGGTAACGCAATATCATTGTTCGGACGTGACTGCTCTATCCAGAGGAGACATCAAAAAATTATCGAGGAGGCACCTGCCGTGATCGCCAAACCAGAGGTTTTCGAAGAGATGGAAAAAGTAAATATCACAGTAATTATATTTTTGACAACGTTGTTATTGACTGCGCTATTAATTGTCTACTATCAAATGACAGGCCGCTGTGAGATTAGCAAAAATGGTGGGATACGTTAGCGCAGGTACCGTTGAGTATCTGTACGATACAGCGGGCAGGTATTATTTCTTGGAGTTGAATCCTCGTCTTCAAGTGGAACATCCTTGTACCGAGATGGTATCGGATGTAAATCTACCGGCCGCCCAACTACAGATAGCCATGGGTTTACCATTGCATCACATCAAAGATATACGTCTTTTATACGGTGAAAGCCCCTGGGGCGATAACCCGATCGATTTTGACCAACCACGTCATAAACCTCAACCGTGGGGTCACGTTATCGCAGCTAGAATTACTAGCGAAAATCCTGACGAAGGTGAGATTACTTTCTACCGCAAAAGCTTTAATCTTGTATACAAATTATATAATTTGCTTGGATTTTAGGCTTCAAACCGAGTTCCGGCACGGTGCAGGAGTTGAATTTTCGATCATCCAAAAATGTATGGGGCTATTTCTCAGTTGGAGCTTCGGGGGGACTCCACGAGTTCGCGGACTCTCAATTTGGCCATTGCTTCTCTTGGGGTGAAGACCGTAATCAAGCTAGAGAGAATTTAGTCATAGCCCTAAAAGAATTGAGCATCAGAGGCGATTTTAGGACGACGGTCGAGTATCTTATCACTTTGCTGGAGACCGAATCCTTTCTACAAAATAATATAGATACCGCTTGGCTCGATTTGCTGATCTCTGAACGTGTCCGAAGCGACAAACCAGACATCTTATTGGCTGTTACCTGCGGAGCGCTTCATATCGCTGATAGAACGATTACAGCCGCTTTTGCTGGCTTTCAAACTGCCTTGGAGAAAGGTCAGATACAAGCCAGCAACGATTTAGATAACGTTGTTGACGTAAGTTTCTGTTCCATGTTGTTCGAGTAATACCTATCGCGCAAAATGCATTTTTCGAACTATTTTGGAATTGATTTTATACGTTATGGACTATGTACTTTTATTTTATTTTCGTTTTCTGTCACTATATTATGTCTTGCAGGTAGAGCTTATTAACGATGGATACAAATATAAAGTACAGGCTGCCAAATCCGGTCCCAATACTTACTTTCTCGTGATGAACGGTTCATACAAAGAGATCGAAATCCATCGAATGTCGGACGGAGGATTGCTGCTTTCGCTGGACGGTGCCAGTTTTACGACTTATATGCGTGAAGAGGTGGATCGTTATAGGATTATTATTGGAAATCAGACGTGCATTTTCGAAAAGGACAATGATCCATCTTTACTGAGATCACCGTCGGCCGGCAAGTTGATCAATTTCTTGGTCGAGGATGGCGGCCACGTTGGCGCCGGTCAAGCGTACGCCGAAATCGAGGTAATGAAGATGGTCATGACCGTTACCGCCAGCGAGGCGGGAAGCGTGTTTTATGTGAAGAGACCTGGCGCTATATTAGAAGCCGGTACATTGATCGCGCATCTTGAGCTGGATGATCCGTCATTGGTGACAAAAGCGCAAGAATATACGGGACAATTCAGGACAGCAGCGGGATCGACTGTACCGGACAAACTGAATCATCTTCATGCCATGTATCGAAACGCTTTGGAAAATACATTGGCTGGCTACTGCCTGCCCGATCCGTACCATTTGCCGCGTCTACGTGAGCGAATCGAAAAGTTCATGTTTTCATTACGCGATCCTAATTTGCCGTTGTTGGAACTGCAGGAGGTGATCGCAACGATATCCGGCCGGATTCCCGTCTCAGTGGAGAAAAAGATTCGCAAATTGATGTCTCTGTACGAGCGAAACATCACGTCAATTTTAGCTCAATTTCCCAGTCAGCAGATTGCCGCCGTAATCGATGGACACGCGGCGACCTTATCGAAGAGAGCCGAGCGAGACGTGTTCTTCATGACCACTCAAGCCATCGTGCAATTAGTACAAAGATACCGGAACGGTATACGCGGCCGAATGAAGACCGCCGTGCACGAACTTCTACGACAATATTACACAGTCGAGAGCCAATTCCAACAAGGTCACTATGACAAGTGCGTTTCCGCGCTGATAGAGAAGTACAAGGATGACGTAGCTACAGTGACCGGGATGATCTTCAGTCATAATCAAGTGACAAAGAAGAACGTACTAGTCACTATGCTGATCGATCATCTATGGGCTAACGAACCTGGTCTTACGGACGAGCTGTCGAGCACGTTGACGGAATTAACCAGTCTGAATCGCACGGAGCACAGCCGCGTTGCGTTGAGAGCCAGGCAGGTATTAATCGCCGCCCATCAGCCTGCATACGAGCTCAGGCATAATCAGATGGAATCTATATTCCTTTCTGCGGTTGATATGTACGGGCACGACTTCCATCCGGAAAATTTGCAGAAACTCATTCTCTCGGAAACGTCCATCTTCGACATACTTCATGATTTCTTTTATCATAACAATCGTGTGGTGTGCAACGCAGCCTTAGAAGTCTACGTGCGACGAGCTTACATAAGTTATGAACTGACATGTTTGCAACACTTGGAGCTGTCCGGCGAAATCCCATTAGTGTATTTCCAATTTGTTTTACCCAGCAATCACCCTAATCGTCAGAATCAGTCTCTGGTAGATCACAGAGCCGGCGCGATGGCGGCTTTTGAGGATCTCGATCAGTTCAGCCAGTACGCGGACGAGATTTTGGACTTGCTGGAGGATCTGTCGAGTCCCACACCGGTAATGTCCGCGAAACTGTTGGAGGCAGTGGATGCTGTCGGTAGCGAATCACGGCACAGTACGTCAATCAACGTCTCCTTGAGCGCGGCTGAGACGGCAACTGCAGCGACAGCGGCGACTATCAATGACAAATTCGCCGAGCCGGTTCACATATTGAGCATCGCGGTTAAAGAGAATGGCACCGAGGACGACGCCACCATGGCCAGGATGTTTGGAGATTGGTGCGCGAATAACAAGGACGAGCTGATATCCCGCGGCATCCGAAGAGTTACGTTCGCCGCGCTCACGAGGCGACAGTTTCCCAAGTTCTTTACCTTCCGTCAGCGAGAGGGCTTCGTCGAGGACAGAATCTACCGTCACCTCGAGCCTGGCTGCGCTTTCCAATTGGAATTGAATCGCATGCGAACTTACGATCTTGAAGCACTTCCGACGTCCAATCAGAAGATGCACCTGTATCTCGGACAAGCCAAGGTCGCCAAGGGCCAGCAAGTTACGGATTATCGTTTCTTCATTCGCTCGATCATACGACATTCTGATCTGATCACGAAGGAAGCTAGCTTCGATTATCTTCACAACGAGGGCGAGCGCGTCTTGCTCGAGGCCATGGACGAGCTGGAGGTCGCGTTCTCGCATCCTCTCGCTAAGCGCACCGAGTGCAATCACATCTTCTTGAACTTTATACCCACGGTCATTATGGATCCCAGCAGAATAGAGGAAAGCGTGACGAGCATGGTGCTGCGATACGGGCCGAGATTATGGAAGTTGCACGTTCGACAAGCGGAGATAAAGATGACCATACGGCCCGCACCGGGGAAACCGACCTCCACTGTGCGTCTGTGTATCGCCAATGACAGTGGCTACAGCATCGACCTGCACCTTTACACGGAAGCCACCGATTCCAAGACGGGTATCATTCGCTTCGAATCTTATTCGCCTACGGCGGCCAATGCGACCAATTGGAGGCCGGGTCCTATGCACGGCTTACCGATCTCCACGCCGTATCTGACCAAAGATTATCTCCAAGCGAAGAGATTCCAGGCGCAGAGCGCCGGTACGACGTACGCTTATGACTTGCCGGACATGTTCCGGCAGCAACTCGAGAAGCTGTGGCAGAGGTACATTGAGGAGAGGCCACCGAGCGAAGGTCAAAGTCCGATTACGATTCCTAATCCGGTGATGGATGTCGTGGAGTTGGTGTTGGAAGGAGAACAGCTGGTTGAACAGAAGCGACTGCCGGGCGAGAACGATGTCGGCATGATCGCGTGGCGGTTGACTCTGTATACCCCGGAATATCCATTTGGCAGGGACATTATACTCATCTCTAACGATTTAACGTACTTGATAGGCTCATTCGGGACGCGCGAGGATCTGGTGTTTTACAGAGCTTCTGAGAGAGCGAGACAGCTCGGGTGTCCGCGCATATACTTTAGCGCCAACTCTGGAGCACGTATTGGCCTGGCCGAGGAGGTAAAAGCTCTTTTCAGGATCGCGTGGGAGGACGAGAACGAGCCGGAGAAGGGTTTCAGATACATATATCTCACACCGGACGATTACGCGCGCTTGGCGCCCCTCAATTCGGTGAAAGCCTCGCTGATTGAGGATCCCGCAGGAGAGTCACGTTATAAAATCACGGACATCATCGGCAAGGACGATGGTCTGGGAGTCGAGAATTTGAAGTACGCCGGTCTAATCGCGGGGGAGACATCGAGAGCCTACGAGGAGACGATCACGATTTCTATAGTGTCGTGCCGTGCAATCGGTATCGGCGCCTATCTGCTGCGTCTCGGCCAAAGGGTAATCCAGATCGAAAATTCGCACATTATTCTAACCGGTTACAGAGCATTGAACGCCGTGCTGGGTCGCGAGGTTTACGCCAGCAATAATCAGCTGGGCGGTACGCAGATTATGCACAACAATGGGGTGTCTCATGCGACCGACGCTCGAGACTTGGACGGAGTGGGGACCGCACTAAAGTGGCTAAGTTACTTCCCTAAAAATAGAGGCACCCCGTTGCCGATACTGTTACCCATCACAGACCCGATTGACCGAGAGATCGCTTACGTACCTACGAAAGCGGCCTACGATCCGAGATGGATGCTAGAAGGCAGAAACTGTACCGAGTCAAACGTTTGGGAAAGCGGCTTTTTCGACCGCGGCTCGTGGCACGTGAGTTTTATTTTTGTTTTCTCTCGCTCTTACAGCAACACGATAGCAAATTTGTTAATTCGCTTTTGTTTGATGGAACAGGAAATAATGAGGCCATGGGCGCAAACGGTGGTAACGGGGCGAGCTAGGCTCGGTGGGATACCGTGCGGCATTATCGCCGTCGAAACGAGGACCGTCGAGCTACATTTACCAGCCGACCCTGCCAATTTAGATTCGGAAGCGAAAACCATATCTCAAGCGGGACAAGTTTGGTTTCCGGACAGCGCGTACAAAACCGCCCAAGCTATTCAAGATTTCGGAAAGGAGGAATTGCCGCTATTTATCTTCGCCAATTGGAGAGGCTTTTCCGGCGGCATGAAAGGTGAGCTCGATCGAGCCTGCCGCTCGATTAATCGCTGTCCCAATTTCACTAATCGCTTCGTTATTCTCGTTTACAGACATGTACGAGCAGATCGTCAAGTTCGGCGCGTACATCGTGGACGGATTGCGGCAATATTGCAGGCCGATAATCGTTTATATCCCACCGAACGGGGAACTCAGAGGCGGCGCTTGGGCAGTCGTTGATACTACGATAAATCCTCGTTTTATAGAGATGTTTGCCGACAATACCAGTAGAGGTGGCATCTTGGAATCCGACGCTATCGTAGAAATCAAATTTCGTACCAAGGACATTGTGAAAACTATGCACAGAGTCGATCTCGTTATACTGAAATTAAAAGTACGTAAACGATTTCTTCTTTCTTTACGTCAAACTCCCGATATGTTTATGTAATCTATGTGTGTTTGTAGGAAAAATTGTCGACCGCAAACACGGCGGAGGAACGAACCGAGATCGAAGCGCAGATTCGCAAACGCGAGGAGATTTTGGAACCGATGTATCGTCAAGTCGCCGTACATTTTGCCGATCTGCACGATACGCCGGAGAGGATGTTGGAGAAGAATACGATTCACGAGATAATACCATGGAAAAAGGCACGCCAGCTGTTTTACTGGCGATTACGCCGAAGACTTTCCGAGGAAGAAATTAAAAACGAGATCTTGTCGACGCAGCCCAGTCTCGACGTCAGACAAGTGGAAGCAATGCTTCGACGTTGGTTCATCGAGGACAAAGGAGCAACGGAGTCATATTTGTGGGATCAAGACGAAGCTGCAGCTTGTTGGTTGGAAGCGCAACGTAAAACCGATGACAGTGTTGTATCGCGTAATATAATGTGCGTGAAGAGAGACGCGGTAGTAACGCGTATCAAGGAGGCTTTAGAAATCTGTCCGGAAATAAGGTTGGACGCGGTGCTGGAAATTGCGCATAGATTGCAGCCGACCGAACGAGCGGAGTTGCAAAGAACTTTGTCGCAATTAGAGACTACGGGACAGGAACACCATAAGGACTCGAGCGTTTCATCCTGAATGCATTTCTCGTAAGAGTATCCGCTCCATGCTATGTATTCATTCCAACTTGTTAATATTTAAATGCGCATCAATAGTACAATTTATCATCAAAGATATATGTATAATTATTCATATCAATCCAAATATGTTCTGGTATTAAGGGTTAATAATTGAGCAGGCGATATTTCGAGTAGAGTTTTGTAAGATTTAATTTTTTCAAATTTCGACTGGAATCTGGCCACGATCATGACCTCTCTTTTGACATTTAAACGGTCGGAGTATCCCGATAGTTTAAAATTTAGCAAATTTTATTTTAAAGTTGATGATTCAAGAAATTGGAAAAATACAAGGGTGTGTTCCACTTGGCGCTCGCAACACTCTTAGAATCATTTCATCCTTGTTGTTTGTTAAATGTTAAATAAGGATGAATGAGCTCATGAGCGTTGTAAGCGCCAAATGGAACGCACCTTAGGATATTGTCTGATTAACTTGTTAAACGATTTGCTCATAATCTCTTTGATACAAAGCGCTTCACATATTCGAATATATGGATTTAGGAAAAAATAGAAAGGTGCGTCACTGTTGTTTCGTGACGAGCTTATAGATTATAATTGTATATGGAAATATAAAGAGATTTATACCCAAAATATCGCATATTCCTTCAGTTACAAACTTTTTGAAATTCTAAAACAATTTTTCCGTAGGAGAACTTGCCGATGTATTTCTTTATCATGACCGTTGAATTTTTAGAAAACATCCTTCGTATCCGACTTGTAACAGTATGTCATCTTGGTATATCTTTTAATTTTCAATATTTCACAAGTTTTTCATTAATGCTTGATTAGTGATAATTAAGATATGCCCCAATTTGGGACGTTCTGTACTGTGTATCTGAAAGAACATGCGTTAATAAAAGTGCGGGGATATTCTGTATATAATTATATACACACGCGCGGGCGCGTACGCGCGCAAATATATAAAATGTATATTTATTTTTCGAAGGAAAACATTGTAAGAGACTTTGACATTGATGAACAATATGCTCGCGCAACTGCCGCATTTAAATAACATTATCTTACGACAGATGCAAAAATGTAAACATTCTATGTATAACGTTAAATGTTTTTTCTCTATGTTAATTTCTTCTTTCTACGTTTTGCGCGGAAGATATATATTTTCATTTTCAAACATTATCACATTCTTCATAAAAAGTGCCATCGAAGCACTGGAATTAAAATTTGTTTATTGTAACATTGTATGCGTCTATACATTTATTCGGTTTAATCGAACGTCACACGCATTCTTTGGTGCAGACAATACTCACTAGCACGTTTCTATCACAAGAAATACACACGCACACGCTCTCTCTCCCAAGCCTTTTATATATTTGATATAATTTTTTTTGTAAAATTACTATTATATTATATAAACTATATACCATGTATGTATATATACATTCGAGAGAATACCTCATAAAAAATTGTAAAGTTTCACATAATTCTCAAACCTACGTAGAAGAATATCTTTAAAAAACTGGTATTTGACTCCGATGTACATCTGTTAAGTCATCATCTAAAGTAAGTAATACCATAAATGAAAAGAACATTGCTAGTGCAGAGAGAAAGTGCCAGATATCATGGGAATCAAAAAAGTTCCATAATGCGCAAGGTTTATTGTACAGGCGGGATTGGGCCGGTGTAAGAGCCCAAGAAATAGTTTTATTCACGAAGAAGTACAAGGCTGCTCCCCAAAATAGCATGGATAGGAAAATATAAATCGCGGGTGTAGGAAGAATCCGTTCCCTATGGCACAACTGGAAGCAAGATTTTTGTATTAATTAAAATTATAAAATTCTTCTGATTTCTTACGTGGTCACGAAAGAGAGAGAGGAGGGAAGAGAGCGAGAGAATATACATACCTTCATCATTATGTAAAAGAATGTATATAAAATTAAATTGGACATCAATATAGCCAGTAAAAATGTAGCGAAGTTGCCTTGCTGATACATATTTCCGAATACCGCGAGACCGACGTTACATAAATTCGCTAATACGAGCATTATGAATCTTGCGGGATAAAGCGGTCGAAGTAAATGCCATATGCCGCAGCGTGCCTCGTGCTTGAATCTCTGCAAGATACCAATGGCAAATGTCTTGCGACAGTGCGTGATATTAAATAGATTACATACCTGTATCACTCTTTTAAAAACGCTTCTGTTGAATTTGCATCGTCCCATGTAATATATTTGCACAGTCAGAAAGAAGCATATTAGTAAATGCAGGATAGAAAATATTATCAGAAAGGTCTTAGAACCATTTAGAACTCCGATCAGTCCTGCGAATATTATAACAGCCAACATTCCAAATGTTACCGGTGCTCTAGCGTTTATATCGGGATGGCGATTTTGATAAATTTTGATCATACACAGCACAGCGATTACGTACATGAAGCTGGTGTCTGGAAATTGATTATATGAATATATGAAATTAAAGAAAATATACTTTGCAATTAATGCCACTTACCAAATTGAAAATTACTACGGCTAGGGCACACGTGATAACTCGCCGACAATATACCTTCCATTATTAATGCAGTGCCCATTGCATAAAACAGACCGTAATGTTGCGGTATGCCATAGCATTTTGTTTTCTCCTGATCCGGCTCGTGGTGCTCTCGAGAGGAAGTTAGAAATATGAACAGTAAACCCAGCATAACGTATCCGAAATTTGAGAACACGTGATTGAAATCGGACAGTAGTCCCAGCGGATGGGCGCACAAGAAATTGTAATAGCACATATCTTGATTGCCGGTTGTATGAAGTACACGCTGATATGTCACCGCCAATTGCACGACCGGCAAGGTATAGAATATTGCGACGGTTGCCAAATAATATAAGTATAAACGAGATTTATGTCGCAATATCCTCGGTTCTTTGCGAGCGAGATCGCAAACCGAGAGGATGACCTTCGTTCGTATTACGTCCTTATCGGAGAGAGCATCTTCCATTAGATCTATATCGTCCTCATCCAGGGATGAATCTTCTTCTACAGAATCCCATTTTTTCGGACTATTCTGAAGCATTTCAATATTATAAACATTGACATTTATATAAACGTACTTACGCAAAAGACACAGATGACTATGTATATGAAGCTCGAATCATATTAATATTAATTAGTTACCGTCGATGGGCTCGGTACGTGCTCGTTAACATCTTGGCTTTGTTCGTTTATCGGTTCTTGCGTCGCAAGTTTCTTGGTCTCTCTGATATTGAATACTATTACAGCCATTATATAAGAGATACAAAAACCTAATACAATTGCCGCCGCGGATGCCGATGCAACAACATAATCCCGTTTAGTAATAGTAGGATTTACGATTAACGTAACATTTTTAGTACGAAGAGGATTACTACTTGATAACCCATTGCAATCGGTGTCCTCCCCTTTGACGACAAGTACAACGAAGAATCCTAATGGATAAGCCTCCCTCTGAAAAAAGTATTGTAACAGTTTTATATATATTGTAAAACGATTTATGTACATTGTAACGTTAACACTGTTGCATTATAATAACATATTATAACAATTTTATGTTACATTACATGGACATATAAAATACATCAATTTTCCTAAGATTATTACACTATATATAGCATCACTTACCGGTACTGTAATACCTCCTCTTCTACTCATAGTTTGCCAGTGTCCAGAAAACTCGATGTTTCGTTCCAAATCGAATACAGGACACTGAAAAATAGAGATTAGAAAGGAAAAATAGAGATTTATGAGTATTGAATTTCATCAAGAACTACATCACCACTACTCACCGAAGTATTTTGTATAGACACGGTCATACAGACATCATTATCCGATTCGACGCGAACAATGACAGAGGAGTTCTCCTGTTTTGAGAAGATGTAACCATAATATATAGGTTCAGATGGAGAAATCTGTACCTCTACTTCAGTTCCAGAACTACGAAGGATCAAACGCAAAAATAAGCGAAAAGTATGAGCGAGCTATATGCTTGATGCGTTTCTTAACAATCTTGCGTTTGTATGACACAATACATACTTTAAATAAAAGTCTGTAATTTCAACCACGCTGATTTGAAAGAAGATATTATCGCGACTGGCTGTGGAGATACCGACAATAACATATTCCTCGTCGTTTTGTGCATATCGATAATACTTGGTGGAGCACAGAGTACGACTAGTCTTGTTATATGTCACAGTATCTAAGTTCACGCCGTTGACAAGCAAAGGTATTTGCCAAGATAGGATACCAGTTGTTTGACGCACTACTATTATCAACGGCAAACTATGAGTTGCGTTGCTTTCTATCTTGATTCTTGCGGTTTCCAAGGATATCTATAAATATACAATTAAATATATAATTTTATTCAAAAAGAGAAGAGATATACTTTCGAATGAAAAAGTGTCGACACACTTACATTGCTAGTGGGATACAAAAACACATATTCGATCGTAGCGTTTATGGTTTTTGTATAATTTATTCCATAATCAGCCTGAATGACGATTGGAGAGAAAGATGGGGATGTCGGGGATAAAGTCACAGCCCTTACAGTGTGAAGAAGTAGTAATAAAGTAATTAATCTCAAAGTATATTGCATCTCCATCGTGATTTTACTAGAAAAGAAGCAAAATGATTTAAACAAATTCAGTAGACTTGTATATCTTCGTAATATATATATGTATGTACTATATATATAAAAAACGGATGTTGCTCGACATTCGTATCTCTATTGAAATAACGATAAATTAGAAGATACTGGCGATACTGATAACTACAGAACTATAGAATATTGGAATAAG
>NW_020211375.1:0-1737 GCF_003070985.1 Temnothorax curvispinosus | reverse complement strand
ACACACACACACACACACACACACACACACACATAATTTGAGTGCACGATTGCGTGCACAAAGTACGAAATTGCTTCTTCATGCACTCACATTTCTTCTCCATATTTATCCATTTTACAAAAATATGGGCTTGCGTAAGAACGAAAATGGTAGCTGGCTGAGATTGCGGATATAACAGAGTCTCTCGTAGTTCTCTTTCAAATCCTAAAGCTTCGTCTACCAAATGCGCAAATAGAGTGTCATCATACTGTACTAAGGGCAATTCGGAATGAAGTTTCTCAACGGCTAACTGAACTAGAGCGCGCATAAATTCAGCCTATTAATACACTGTAATTAGTGCCCAGAAATATGATTGTAATAATCAATATCAGAATACAATTAATTATATCACACCTTAATATCTAAGTGTCCAAAACCTACAGAATCCGCTACAGGTTGAATGTTCTTTTGTACCCACTGAACATGGTCTTTGATCCATGTTAAAATCTGTGTAAAGAACCATTCTGGCTTATCTTGACGGTTTGTCAATTTAGCTCCTGTGAAATGATAAATGAATCTTTGTCGGAGAGGACGTACTAAAAGGGCGATTGGCAAACTAACTGGTGCAAAGTCTGTTAACAGCACAGATGTTACTACAGGTTTTATCATTTCTTCTCTAAGTACATTAAGGACAATACAGATAATCTCACCAATTCACTTTTCAATGAAATCTAAAACAATTAAATTGTGTATTACAAGGATACGGTAACTGCAGATGAAAGAGATATTCAATGAGTATCTTAAATCTTGTCATTGTCTCTAGCAAAGGTACGTTCAATAAAGTAGCATTGGTTCCACAAAAAGGCCATTTCAACGTCTTCAATAAATCATTGTACTCCCTGTAAATATTACATGTTGGGAAAGTATATAGTAACTAACAAATTAGGATATATGTGAAAGATAGAAAACATACTTTGATAATTTTTCCTTGATTAGATTATGCCAAAAGTGTAAGGTCTCATGGACATAACTGACCAGGTGATGACACACAGATGTTTGCAATTGGCAACTGATGTTTGTCAAGCTCGTATATAGAATTATTACAGACTGATCATCACCAGATAACAAAAATGTCTCTATCTCATCACTGAATAAAAATGTTATAACTATTTAATATATATATATATATATATATATATATAGTAAATCATAAAACACTCTACGGATGTAATATTCTTTGACAGTTTATTACCTAATATTTTCTATATATCTTATAAAGAATAAATAGGATAACGATTTGTCAAGCTGCCCTATCTTGTCAATAACTTCTTGTAGCTCTAAATTTTTGTCGTTTTCACTAAACGTCTCCTCAATCATCTTACTCAGATCTAAACAAGTTTTTTGTAACTGCTTGACTTCACAACTGACACATTCTACATTCTCAACTACTGCTTTTACCTTGGAAGGAGCAGTGGTTGATGCCATTGACAGCTGTTGACAAAAAGTGATTGTATATAACGTTTTGTCACATTAGAGGTGCATACATTCGTGGAGCGTACTATTAGAGCTATGCATCATTCCATCTTTATCATTCATTAGATGTAAAATAAGGATAGAATGAGTAACAGCGCTAATAGCACACGCTCCGCGAACGTACTTTATATGTTATGCTACTTTGTAGATGAATACTGACTGATTTTTCAATCTCATTCTTCTCCGCTTTGAGACGCTCTTGGAAATCATAAATTCCTTCAAGAT
>NW_020211374.1:0-4993 GCF_003070985.1 Temnothorax curvispinosus | reverse complement strand
AACTAACAACTATTTACAAGTAACTATTTACACGCGAGTACCAAACAATCTTAATGATTGTTTGTGTAGTTTTAGGATAGTAATTGACAATTCGGCGGGTAAAATATAAGAGAGCCGTATATTCGGTCTTTGTACAATGGCGAGCGCAAGAAGAACTTAGATCACACAACATAAGATTAGAGTCGAAACGAAAAATATATCGACAGTACAGTAGCGCGATCTACATAAAATAAACTAAGAAGAAATTCCCCTAGAATCTTGGATTTACACGTTACGCCATCTATTGTTGCCACGAGATTATACTTCCTGAATCCAACAAACCCTTATTTAATCTCGAGGCAGATCTAAATCTAAAGTGTACAAACAGTGTATACGTATCAAAACAATTACAATGCATATGAATATCCTAATAAGTCATTCCAAACATCTTATTACAATAACCATTCTTTTCTCTGGTAACCGCTTTAGTTAATGAATCAGCAAGCATATCTTTACTCGACAAATACACCGCGTCAATGATTTTCTTCTTAATATTATCATTAATAAACTTTAATTTCGTGTCAATGTGTTTTGTTCTCGCTTTAGGATTACTACTTTGAGCCAACTTAATCGCGCTTTGATTATCGCAATTTAATTGGCAATTCAACACAAGACTTGTCAATATCGGAAAGTAAATTCTTTAACCATAATGCCTGTTGACATGCGCTAGACAACGAAATGTACTCGGATTCGGTACTTGATAAGGATACAGTTTTCTGTTTCTTACTGTTCCAGGCAATTGCTCCACGTCCACCATTGAGTGTAAACACGTATCCGCTGGTTGATTTCCTCGAGTCCAGGTCGCCGGCCCAGTTAGCATCACAATAGCCAACCAGTACGGATCCTTCCTCCTTGGAAAACTTTAATTTGTGATTTCTCGTTTCCTTTAAGTACCGAAGTACCCTTTTTAATGCATTCCAGTGTGCAGCTCCTGGGTTTTCTGCGAAAGTGCCAAGAGTAGATATGACACTACCCAGGTCAGGGCGTGTTCCCTGATACGCGAACATTAAACAGCCAAGAAGTTCACGATAAGGCGTCTGCTTCATCTGCATCTTCTCTTGATGTTTCTTTGGGGACATGCTGCTATCCAAGTTTTGATTTGCATCTAATGGAGTTGCTACTGGATTACAGTCCTTTATGTTAAACCGGTCCGCAGATGTCCGTATGGATTAACTGTAATGGTTGTGTCCTTTTCCTCCGTCTCTCATCACCAGCAATGAATGGCTGACGAACGTGCTTGCCTTTAGCACAAGTAATACATGGCTTATCGTCGGGATCCTCGAATTCAAGACCCTCAGCGTGTTTGTCTCGAAGCAGCTTCATGCTAGTTCTATTCAAATGACCAAGACGTCGATGCCACAAGAATGTTTCGTCGGAAATCCTGCATGTGTATGCTCTATTCTCAGGTTGACTTAACCAGCAGATATTGTCTATGGCCTCCGCTGTTGCTATAACTTTATGTGCTTTATTAAATACTTCGCATTTATCGTGATCAAAACTTACCGTTAGGCCTTTTTTGGTTATTTGACTTACGGACAATAACTTTACGTGCAATTCTGGGACGTATAAAACCTCTTCTGCAGAAACAATCGTTTTTTTTCCTTGAACAATTAATGGAATATTTACCTCTTCCTTTGACATTAAGTTTTGCGTCATCTGCAATCACAACTCTGGAATCAGTACAATCGTCGAAATCTTCCAAGATGTTGCGATTTGCCGTCATGTGCGACGATGCTGCTGAATTGATGATCCATCCTGTAATTTTTTATTTAGATCTTTTATCTATTTCCATGGTGAGAAAGGCCACACTTGAAGTTTCATCCTTTTCCTTCGTGTTCTCCTTCTTTTTCTTGTTCTCGTCCGTCTTGTCGAAGTTCTTCTTCTTCGTATTGGAATTTGTTCGGCAGTTTCTCGCGTAGTGCCCTAGCTTGCTACTTGTATAGCATTTTGGTGCCTTTGATCTTGAATGAAAATCTTTCTGTTGCTTTCTTGCGTGAAATGCTGAACTTTCTGCTTTTTTATCCTTTGAATTAGTCATCCGCAATTTTTGAAGTAATTTAGTCTTAACCAGGTCACCCGTGATCGCAATTCCTGAGTTCTCCAATGCCATTATCATTGGTTCATAGCGCTCTGGTAATCCCGCCAATAGTACGGCGCCTAGCCATTCGTCGTCCACATTGAAACCAACGTCCGAAAGTTGATGATTGGTCGAGATAATTTTGTTGACATAAACGTCTATCGATTCGCAATTCTCGAGTTTAGTTGTGGACATTTTTCTTAATAAGGTTACTTTACGTGTAAGCCCGTTATCCTCGAAGGCAGATTTTAGTTTTGTCCAAACTTCTTTCGCGTTCGCCGCGTCTTTGATATGTACGTAGTTAATCTCGTCAATGCATAAAACTAACTTTGCCATTGCACGAGTTACCTTGTCAGCATCCGTCTCGGTCCCTTCAACCGCTTTCCAAAGACCGTCAAGTTGTAACGCATGCTTCATCGCGAATTTCCAACCTGTGTAATTTTGTCTTCCTTTCAGCTTTTCTATGGCTGGTATACCTCCGATGTCTGTGCCCGACATCCTCGTTATGCGGCTTCCTTCCAGGGACAACGATGCAGTCTCTCAACTTGAGCCGTTTCACTCGATGATATTATGGCGAACGACGCAATTCTCTCCGCGTTGCAACGCGACTGACTCGTGAACGCGAACTATCGCTTACCGTACACTACTGGGCCTATTTCACTTTTATTTGTGATTGTCAATTACCCGAACGTAATCTGGGCCCATAACCTTTGTAGTTTTAGGATAGTAATTGACAATTCGGCGGGTAAAATATAAGAGAGCCGTTTATTCGGTCTTTGTACAATGGCGAGCGCAAGAAGAACTTAGATCACACAACATAAGATTAGAGTCAAAACGTAAAATATATCGACGGTACAGTAGCGCGATCTACATAAAATAAACTAAGAAGAAATTCCCCTAGAATCTCGGATTTACACGTTACGCCATCTATTGTTGCCACGAGATTATACTTCCTGAATCCAACAGTTTGCCAGAGAAAAAAGTGATACAGAAGATTTTTTAACTTAATTTTATTTCAAAAATGTGCTGTTGCAATAGTATCTGAACTCAGAGAGAGGGAGTCCCGCAATAATGATGTCGCAATTTATATAGGGAAGTTCCAAGGATGGAAAAGGTGGATTTCGTTGTGGGAGGTGTCTAGTTTTCGTTTTGGGAACTTCTGATTGACAAGATATTTCTAATTTTTGTTTAAAGGATTTCTTATTGAGCGAGATGTTTTTCACCCAAAAGGTAGATTTTTAAGTTTTTGCCTATCCTAGAAAGCTAGAGACGGTTATCGATTTTTCCGGCAGTTCATTGGTGAGTTCTCGTAAGACCCACACTGTCTTATGCTAGGTCTACAATGCGAGTCGTAAAGTCGTGAGTCGTAAAAATTGACCAATCACAGTCAATTATTCTCCTCAAATTCGATTGTGATTGGTCAATTCTTACGACTCACGACTTTACGACTCGCATTGTAGACCTAGCATTATAGGGGGTGCAACCCATTGCTTCTTCCAATGACGAATTTTGTTTTTTAGTTATCGCCGATTTTTTTTTATTAGGGTTCTTTATTTATCTCGCGACCCTGTTTTTATGTTGACAGACGATGCATACCTCTCAATCTTAAATGCAAACAGAAACTTTCGCTACTTCCGTGTATTTACAGTCACGTCTTAGGCTTTGTTTCTGTTTGTCGGAAACATCGTACGAGCAATTTTAGAAAGCTTGCATGCAATAAAGATCCTCATCAAACCCTGTTTGGAATTAAGGCACCTTTGGCGCGTTGTGTCGCCAGGTTTATAGTTATGGGCCCGACAAGGCTGATGAAAATCTGGTCACGTATCCCCCGTCTGTCAGTAATTCGTCATCTGGAAGGTCGCTTTTAGTCGCTTAGACAAATAGATAGTTTAGTTATAAAAAAAAGGAATGTGCAAGGATCAAGGTTCACTCGCCGATCGATAACCGTCCGTGCTCAGTTTACTTATCCTAATCTTAAGAGCTATCTCGGGCGCATAGAAATTTCCGCGAAAAAGGGAAATCGTGGAGTTCGCAGGACGTAACAGTTGCTTACTCCGTCTTTAATCATTAAAGGATCCAACTTTTGGCGACGAGGATAAGTACGAGCGAGTTGAAAGAGGGTCGGGTGTGAACGTGAAGTGGTTAAAGTCCGGCGAAATTATTATGAGCCACGTGCCCGATATTGTCGCGTTCACTCGCATACATGTAGCTCCAAGGGAGCTAGATCGAAGACAACTACACGGAAAGAAGCCTTACATCCAACGACGTCCAACAGCGAGGATAAAAAAGACTCTGACAAGGCGGATCCATCAATGACTGGAAAAATGACAGCCATTATAGGTACGCTATCAGAATTCGACGCTGCGAAGAAAAAATGGAATGGATACATTGAAAGGTTTGAATTCTTTCTTGAAGCTAACAAAATTACTTCGGAGAGCGCCAAGTGGTGCACAGTTTTTACTGCGGTAGGTGCCAAAACTTACGATATTATTAAAAACCTCATTGCGCCGGAAACCCCTGGCTCTGCGTCGTATGATGAAATTATAACGAAATGTAAAGCTCATTTCTGTAAATCTCCGAACAAATTATTAGCACGAGTCCGTTTCCAGAAAAGGGATCAAAAGCAAGGCGAAAGTTTCAAGGACTTCGAAAGAGAACTCCGAAAGCTAGCACAGGACTGCAAATTTGGAGGCGCGGGGGAATCGCTGCCGATGAAGATTATGCTGCGAGACAGGCCGGACTCATCGACGGTGAACTCCAACGATACCTATGCCGCCGTCACGAAGAATTTATCGGTGCGGCGAATAAGGATGGACTTACTTTAGAAAAAGCGCTCGAGATAGGAAGCAGTATCGAGGGTACCGAACGACTGCAAAA
>NW_020211373.1:0-1355 GCF_003070985.1 Temnothorax curvispinosus | reverse complement strand
GATCTCTGGACACTTCTGTGTTTCCGTCTGAATGGAAAAAAGCCTACATTCGTCCACTCTCAAAAATTCGAACACCTCTATCACCGTCTGACACGAGACCGATTGCAAACCTGTCTGAACTTTCTAAATTATGTGAGAAAATTGTAGCTTCTCAAATTCTTGATTACTTACATAATCATGACATCTTAAATCCCAGACAATCTGCATATCGTGTGGGCTATAACACACAGTCAGCACTGTTACGTGTGAGTAATGATATTAAACAGGGCATTGATGATGGATTAATCACCATCATGATACTCTTCGACTTTAGTAAAGCGTTCGATACAGTTCCCCATTTGCTGTTGCTCATCAAGCTTAAAGAACTTGGATTCTCAGATGCTGTCCTCAATTGGATTTTTTCGTACTTAACAGGTCGTTCTCAAGCGGTTATTGATGACACTGGTAATCTTTCGGAATGGCTGTTTACTTCATCAGGAGTCCCACAGGGCTCTGTACTTGGTCCTCTCTTGTTCTTACTTTTCATCAATGATATATATAAAGTATTACGTCATGTGATGCACATGATCTTTGCTGATGACATTCAAATTTATTATTCATGCTTACCTTCCAACATCTTGCGTGCATTGGAATTAATTTCGTTGGATGCTAATGCCATTTTTGACTATGCTACGTCTAACGGTCTCATGCTTAACCCTGCAAAATCCAAGGTCATTATATTTGGCAGTCAAGCGCACATAAGTAGTATTGATATCAGTCGTCTTCCACCCATTGTTGTAAACAGCACGCCTTTACCATTCGTTTGCGAAGTAAAAAATTTAGGCGTTATTTTTACATCTAATCTATCATGGACGAGACACATCTCGCTTATCTCACAGAGAGTTCATCATGCGTTGAACAAATTGAAGTTCAACAAGAACTGTCTTTCTAAACAGCTTAGAATCAAACTTGTTACAACATTAATTTTACCTCACATTGATTACTGTTGTCTCGTATATCATGGCCTGACCAAAGAATTAAACATCAAATTGCAAAGACTTGTTAACTGTTGTATTCGTTTTATTTTTGATATTAGGCGTGATGACCATATCACACCGTACAGACGACAACTGGGATGGCTTTCTGTTGAGAACAGACGGCATTATTTTCTCGGTTGCCAGATATATCGTATTCTACACATGCGTTCGCCCACCTATTTGTCTGAGCTTTTCACCTTTCCTGATCCATCACTCAAGCGATCTAATCGTCTTGCTGAATTATCTGTTCAAACTTTCCATATTCCTGCTCACAGAACAGTGGCTTACAGAAATTCATTCCATCTTTCCGCTGTTTATTTTTGGCATTCACTTCCTAGT
>NW_020211372.1:0-1338 GCF_003070985.1 Temnothorax curvispinosus | reverse complement strand
ACTTTAACGATCTTAAACACCTCGGTGGTCCAATTCGGTGTGTAGCCCTTCTCGAAAATTGTTTTGTATTTGCTAACGCGCACCGAGTCACCCACTTTGAATTTTGCCGGACCCGCGATCTTTATCGCGCTGTACACCGTAGCCAAGAGTCTTTCGGCTTTCGCGGGGGTAACGTCGACGGGTCGCATGCCGATGGTTCGATGCTTGCGCGCGTTGTAATCCGACACGAGTCGCGGCAACGCGTCGACCCGCTTGTAATTTCCGTTGAGCGTAAACATCTTCCACATGTTGTTCTTTAACGTACGATTGAATCGCTCGACGCGACCGACGCCTTCAACACCGAATACGTGGAATAATGATTGATGTCGTGTTTTCTCACGAGACGTTGCACGTCGGCGTTGTAAAATTCCTTCCCCATGTCGGTTTGTAGATTACTAGGGCACCTCCCGCTACGTCGAATTATCTCAGCGATAGCATCAGCTGTCTCGCTGCCGCCTTTACCCTTGAGCGGCACGGCCCACGCGTACTTGCTCAACACATCGATGACGGTGAGTATGTAGTGGTAGCCTCCGTTGAAACGCGAGTATGGACGCATCTCGACGATGTCAGCTTGCCACAGGTCGTCGTACCCTCGCACTATGACGTGTCTGCAGGGAAAATTTCTTCTCGCCGGTGCGTGCAATTCGTCCACCAGCCGTCGCTTTTCAATATTTTTATCCGCATCGGTCGATTTTAACGGTCTCATGTTTCGTTGTCGCCGTTTCTGCTTCTAATGCATCGTTCGTAGCAGTTTCTGAACAGTTCATAACCGTTTCTGAACAGTTCGTAACCGCTTCTGAACCATTCGTAAATCGTTCGTCGTCGTCGTCGTCGACGTTCTCTAGCCGTTTGTAGCCTTTCCTGTCTTCGCGTAGTTTGCAGCTGTTTCTAAACCGCTCGTAATCGTTTTTAAGCTGTTTTTGAACCGTTCGACAACCGTCCGACAACCGTTCTCGAACCGTTGAACAGCCGTCCGACAACCGTTCTCGAATCGTTCGTTGCTGTTCCTCGCCGTCGTTAATGAACCGTTGCTTCTCTTCACTCGTCGCCTTTCGATAGTTGTTTCTGTTGAACCGTTTGTCCATTGTTGTTTGTTGTCGCGTCTGATTCAACGATATTCGCACGTCGAAGCTTGTTTATCGCAGTCCGTAACGCTTGCACATCTTGCTCGAACGCAGTCAGCTTCTCGTTTGATTCTTTTCGTTGATTGCTCAACATTTTAAAGAATTGATCAACGTACAGTTTGTTAACCGCGTCACTGTCAGTCTCAGGTTGCGCTACGCGACGAATCTTGCGCGA
>NW_020211371.1:0-1454 GCF_003070985.1 Temnothorax curvispinosus | reverse complement strand
ATACACGGAGGCTCTCAAAAGATGAGAAAATGAGGTCAAGCTCATATCCCAGCGCATTTTTCACCGTGTTATGTTGACAGAAATTGCAAAGATTGAAATATTCGGTAACTACATCAGCCTGTTTTGGATGGGAACCATTCATGGGAGTATAAGTTAACGAGGAATAATTATGCTGCCATAAAATATTTGGTAAGTTGTAATCACCGAGAACAATAAAGCTGGCATCAGGATATACACAGCGCATGTCGAATACCAGGCGCCCGTGGGAATCGTAAACATCGGGTGAAGAGCCCGGCGGAATATAGACAGCAACAATAATAAGAGAGCTATGTTTGATTTTTACTTCCACAAAGAGATGCTCGACACTCGAAACTGATGTACCAATAATACGACTATAATAACAATTTCGAACAGCGACCAAAACACCACCGCCTCTCGAGCAGTCGCTAGTGCTCATATCTCTATCATAACGGTAAATTTTGAAATCAATTAGGCCGAGCTCAGCATCCGATATACCCAAATTTAACCACGTCTCCGATAAAATAACAAAATCATAATTCATTGTAGCAGATGTAATGGAACAGCGTAGATCCGATAATTTTGTTCTCAAGCCTCTCACATTTTGATAATACACTAAAGGGCAGTGTTCATGTTTTTTGCACGCGAACTCTGAGGCATATTGACAATTTTCGGTATGCCGTTAAAAAACCTAATAGTCTTGTCGGTGACACCAGTGTCTCTAAGCGATTCAAACCGCTTCTTAACACAAACGAAATGATCACGCTGCTTCCTGGTTAAATCCTGCTTGATACCAACTGGTCCGGAGTAGCTCTTCTTTTTCTTGAGAATGTCGATGGCGTCGGATTTGGACGGCAATGAGACTCGAAGGGGTCTTGCATGACCCTGTCTAAAAATGCCGAGTCTCCGGATCTTGATACGTGGAGGATTTAAGGGCCGTATCTTGCGTATTATTTCCTCGGCCGTGGCCAAATCATTCGAACCGTCATCAGTCGAGGAAGAGTAGGAATTTGACTCCTCAATGTTATAAAAAATTAAGTTTGAGGATCTTCTCTCCCTCTCGGAAATTTCCTCCATTATTTCCTCGTGATCGATGGAGGCGGAGGCGGATGATATCTTGTTCTCAATCTCCGTGACTTTCTCAGTTAGCCCCTGCATCTCAGCTGCAATCTGCTCAATATCAGCATGATACAAGCTCGCAAGCTCCTCCCGAAAGATAGTGAACTCTTCACGGATTATAGCTCTAATTTTTCCGATCAAATGATCTGTCAGGACAAAAGAGCCCTGAGAGCAGCAGAGAAATCTGCCGTCGGAGTGAGGGTGACCCGTTCGGGCTAAGCAACCAGGATGAGAGGCGACGCCGCAATCTTCGCAAACAATCGGTTTAATCACTGTCGCACCGCAGCCCTTGCAAATCGTCCTCTTATCCATGGTGA
>NW_020211370.1:0-39483 GCF_003070985.1 Temnothorax curvispinosus | reverse complement strand
TGCATGCGACAAGAACTCCCTTTTATTTTTGATCTGCTGGAAAATGATATGCCAACTTCACAGGTACCCCGACGAGTGGGCGTATCGCCGTGCAATGGTGCAAACTTTGTCGTTTAAGTGACAGCAACAAATACACTTTGTGCGCGTAATATATGTGCACGTGTTATCCGATATAGGCGCTTTGCGTAGCTGGCCGCGCAGCTGGTTGATAATCTCGCTGCTCCCGTCACACGTGGGATACTTTACGGCGCTGCGTGCATACGCGACGCTCGAAGAAGAATTAAGACGCATCTGACGCGAACGAGTCGTTAATCAGCTTTACGAGCCGCGGATAATACACACCGACGCGGACGTGACGCGGTTGCATAAGTGGCGATCTTATCTATGCCGATTAGAAAAAAACCGTAAAAAAGAACGTCGGTTACGATAACGAATTGGCCGCTAAATAAGATCGTAAATAAAAAAAAGTGACGATTCGTCAAAGTATTTTCTTCAAAACAGATACATATATTCATGGCTGAACGAAAATGAGGTAACATTGCGTGGTCCAAGAGAAACTTTGACTTTGATACGATGATGACAGCTTGCGACATGCTAAATTGTCTAAATAAGCTTTGAAACAAGCAGCAAGCTGGCTGGCTGCGCTTTTCTCCGGCAGATTCGATCGATACGGACCACACAGCGCGGATATATCGAATCGGAGTATTTGGCGCACAGCACATACGGACATACGTACATACGGCAACGGCTCGTACGCCTCCGGCTGCTCGTGCGGATCCCGGCAATATCGCGTATGCATAATACGAGACAATGTAACTCAAGCCCGGGTACGCCGCACAATTAGTGTGCGCGCGGTTGTCGCGGGCCGTATCGCAAGCCGCAACGACGACGCGCGTGTGTCGCCGGCATTGCCGACGCCTATATTTGTATCGCGTCGGCGCGATGCGTGCGTGCGTGCGTGCGTGCATATACGAGCGTACGTATACGTGCGTGAATACGTGAAGCAAACTATCGCCCGCGGTCGCCGAGTAGTCGTCGTCGCTGTCGCGTCTGTAATTATGCTTTTCCATCTCCGCATTTCCATCTCCTGTGTTTCGCACAGAGAGAAGGAGACAGAGGCAGAGGCAGAAATAAAGACAGAGACCGATAGAGAGAAAGAGAGAGAACTAGACAGAGACGGAGGAGAAAGGAAGAGAACGAGCGAGAGAGCGAAAACATACGCTTGTAAGAGGTGAGAGGATGATAGAACATATTTCTCACGGAAAAGAAAAAGAAGCGACAATTATAAGAAAGAGAGAGGAGACTGCGTGAAGATGGATGGAGAGAGCCGTATTGTGCATCGCGCAGTGGTGCAAGTGAGTCGATAGCATTATGTGTTTGTAATAGGAGGGACTGCGATAGCACGGGATGTTCTTCATTGAAAGGAAAGAGACGGACGTGTGATACGCTTGATAACCGACGGAGAGGGACAGTTGGAGCGAGAAAGAAGCCGAAAAAGACTGCAGGCTGCAGCGGTTGTGAGAGCGACAAGGAGCGCGATACCGTGGCCGATGAGTGCAACGAGGATACAGCGTATATTTTTCTTCGTCGCACCCGATGGAGCTAGAACTCGTGAGTGCAGCAAAGACGGCGCGATACCTCGACCAAGGAAAGGACAGCGCGAGCAGTCGCTCTCGTGTAACGTGCACGCGATAAGGACGCGCGATTGCACCCTCGCCGTGAGGGTGAGAAACGGAGAGCGACATTGTCGTAGAGGGAGGAACGGAGAGCGACGTAAGGACGAATGAAGAATAGAGAGCGACGTTGTTGTAGAAAGAAAAAGAGAAGTATACGTCGTCGAAGAGGAGGGCCTTCGATGAGAAGGATCGGCGAGTCGGAAGATCGCTGGTGCGCGAGAGAAAAAGACGGCAGGAAGAGACAGAGGAATCGCCGCGGAAGGAGAACGTCTGAGAAAGATAAAAGAAGCGCGAGAGACGTGGTGTGTTAATGCGAGTGGTATCGGTATGAGTTATAAGAGAAGAAAGAAAGAGAACAAGCGACGCATCACTTGTTTATCCATCAAGTGCTGAAGTATAATAATGAAAACTGATACTATAAATCTAAATGATATAGTCGAGCTAATTAACAGTGAAATACAATCTCATTATCGACGTGCATAATCGATGAGTTATAATGCAAAGAGAGAAAGAGAGGAGAGAGAGAAAATTTCGTGCGCGCGCGTCCGTGTGTACGTGTACGTATCTATATGTATATGCATCAGTGTGAGAGAAGCGGAGAAAGGGAGAAGCGAGATTTTCCCGCTCGCTCGCGCTCACGCACGGTCGATCGTTCCTGCCGGCGGCCATTTTGTGCTCGCCCGTAGACCCGGCGTTCCCGACGACCCGGGGAAAATATTGGCCGACGATTCTCCGCGATAGCGTACCCGTTGAACGTTGTCCGCGCGACGGGGACACGCCGCGGCCGGCTGAGCGATCGGCCCGACGCCGGAGAACGCGGACGAGCGCGTCGCGACACGCGTCCACCACGTCGTACCGGCCGGTCGGAACGCGCCAACGTTCCGCGACGTGGGACAATTCGTTTCACGTCGGATTCCCTTCCGTGGTTCTCTTCTCGTCCGCGGTACAGCCGGGCACGAAAGTACGAGAATGCGCGGCGAGTCCTGGTTCGTGATTCGTGAACATCGCTGTAGAGCGAACTCGTCGCTCCGCTAGTCCTTTTGAGAATTTTGTGTATCTACGTTGAAAAATCTATGTATATAATATGTGTAATATTTCATATACCTACACTGTGTACGTGTACAAAATTAAATCGTTTTCTCAAACATATGAATCAATAGATATGTATATCCTTTAACATTTCTTTTTTTTTTTGTATAATTTTCATACTTAATAAATATACTTATAGAATTCTATAAAGTCAAAGTTGAAAATCGAGCGAGCTAAAAGCAAATGAGCACTGCCACCGTAGTCATTAAAGTAAATTGGTCATTCGTGTTTATTCGTGTGCTCGCTTGCTTTAATCAGCTTAATTTATTATTGCTTGAAAAAGAACAAAGCACATTATTGTATAATATATTATTGCTCAGAAAAGTAGTATTGTATAATCTGAACTCTTTAATTAGTTAAGATTGAATACATTCAATAAACATAGATGATTAAATTTTAATTGTTTCATTGACGATATATATATTTTATATCAATATATTTCCATTAAAAAATTCACAGGTTTAAATATTCGATGTTATTAAGAACGGAGTGTCATGTCAGAGTGAATGCACGATTAATTTTAAATTGCTTGAAAAGATAAAATTCACATCAAATCTCGATAATTACAGTTCTCTTTGATCGGGTTCTCTCGATCGACATAATATAATAATACAATATGTAGAACATGAGCGAAAGAAAAAAAAAATAAAAGTTCAAAAATATTCATTAATATGCGATTCATATGCGGTTTTATAAATGTCACCAAGTTTCATAAATGTCACCAGATTCATATTTATAGAAAAATCTTTAACCTTTTTAGAGTCGACTCTCTTAAATAACAATGCATTCAAATACTGCGCTAAGAAAACATTTCCAGAATGAATATCTTATACCACTGTGGCCAGCAATAACAGAGAAAGAGAGAGAGAGAGAGAGAGAGAGAGAGAGAGAGAACATTTCTGTCATAATTTCTTAAATGCAATGGTCGTGTCGAATTAAGCGTCAGCGAATAATAAGAGTAAAAATAAGAGTAATGAACACAAGATATAACCTGCTTTACTACACTCTGGTTCCATTCTCGTTCGACATCAACGTATTATAACACGCAAAGCCGCTCTCCCATCGCCAGATTAATATTAATGCTCGATCCGCCCTCTCTCCGCCCATCCGCGAGCGCAGAATAATACACGGTCTTCGTGCCGTTCATAAAAACGTATCGCATCGAGTGGTGCCGAATCTTTTACGAGTGGAACATGACGAGCGGCGCGGCAGTTCGTACGGAAATCGCGACTGTACCGTTATGAGTTACGAGTGCCATTCTGCCGGCATGAATACGGGATGTCTTTTGGACGCGCTCCAGGAAGGCTTTTCAAATTGAATTAGAGAAAACGTTCGCTCCAATGCTCTGTGTGCCTTGCGAAGCTCTGTGTATGGCCACCATCACCGACGACCCTCAGCTGACGTTTCGACTAAGAGTTTGGGGAAGAGCCTCGAAGCCTCGGGCGAATAATGCAGCGGTTTAGGGTTGTCAAAATTTCCTTTTGGAAATACAAGAATTATATCGAGTAAATAAAGGGCGGCGAAGACACAAAGAAACCTATATACGTACGCTATTAGTTGTATTTATCTTTTTCCGTTCCGGTGATAATTAAAGAATAAAGATTGCATGCAAGAGACTAAGAATATCTACGAGAACTCCAGGAAAGTAAGAAGTTTTGTCATGTTTCAGCTTCTTCGTGATTCAGACTACTTTCATTTAATTACAATACGAGAGATGGTTGAAACAAAAAGGTTTGTTATATAATTTCTTCTTCTCTCTGTTATTTCTCACATATACATTCCATTGATATTCTTTTCTTTTTTCCAAAAACAATACATTAAGATTACTTAACAAAATGTCAAATATATGTATGATAAATTATTTTAAAAATATAGATATATCTGCGATACTTTTGCATATTGTAAAAAAAAAATTTCCTCAGAATCTTTGCATTTTCTTCGACAATTAATATGTGCAATTGTGTATGAAATAAACACTAAATTTTCCGTGAAAAAAGTTTCACGAAGGATTTTAATTTTACGTCGGAATGCAAACAACGAATATCCACCATTAGAAGGGCGACGAGATGAGCATTCAAGGAGGACGACACTCGGTGCAATCTCGGCAGAGATCGAAATATATAACGGCTCCCGACCCCACTTGTAGATTTGCCCGAGTCAGGAGATCGCTAAGTATAGATCGGACCTCTCCCTATATTGGGTCGCATTTCCATTTCAAGAGCGACGAAGAGGAGAGACGCGCGCGCGCTCGCAGATTTTTAATTCCGGCGTATTTATCCAGGCGAACATAATATCGAGTATTAATTCGTTCACGCGAACCGGTTTTCCATCTGCTTTCTTTTCGCGACATTGACTGGCGCATGAAGCTTACGTAAGGCGAGAACAATCGAATACATCGCAATTTTTGAGATAATAATTCCTTCCAAAATTAAAATACGAACGCACTCTTTTAAATTTAAACTATATTTATAAAATTAAGAAACAGATAATAAAACATTATCCTTTATTTTCAATTTCAGATAAACATTATTTTAATATCTAGACGCTCTCTCGCTTTCTGAGAACAATTGTCAATAGCACCGCGTTAATAGAAACGACAATAATAATTCATTGAAAACAGGGAGAAAAGCGGTCTCTTTATCGGCCACGAGGTTATCGTTGTTGGATTTGCTTCGTGACTGAGTGTTAAAGTCGCGTATTTAATCAATTGCTGATTACAATAATGTGTGTATCGAAAGCGTTAATTAAGACTGAGCGACTCCCGTAATTGTTTCTTCTCGCTATCGACGAGCGTGTAACGAGAGGAAACTTCTCGGAACGAGTATCCGGCTTGATTTAGTCGTGTTTATCGCGTGCGAAATTCATATCCCTCCCTCCGAAACCGCGTGATAAATCGCTCGTGATAAATTACTCTGTAAATTTGTAAAATATCTATACAGATGTTTTAATCTCTTTAATTTCCAGGCTTCAGTTATTCCCTACTAAATCAACTAGGTATTTAACAAATCTACGCATAACTAAGAGATTTGAATAATCTAAATGTCGAACAGAAATATATAGCATATATATAGGTACGTCGCGCAATGAACACTAGTGATTATATGATAACCTCATCGATTATCATTGCTTAACAAATCACGCTCATCCTTGAACCAATTACATCAAACTCGATTAGCGATAATTAATTTTTTATATTTATCTACAGCTAGCGGTTACGTTCTAGGAAGGCATATAAAATTATGCGCACAAACATGAGTTAATTAAATTTATCGATAACAGCTGACGCTGATGTGAATAAAGTACTCATAATGCTGTTGATAAAAAAAAACATATTCATCAGAATATTACGATAAACCCTCGGATAAACCATTTACGATAAATCATATTATTCACTAATGTGAATATTTGCATAATCGTTGGTGAAAAAAAACAGCGCATATATTTAGAGGAAAAATGTAATAAACAAGCATCGATATAATGGCGTATGCCAGGCAAATGAAATTTTTATAGGTAGAAGCGTGCACAAGATGCGGTCGATCTCACGACGGCGTGAGATGCCTTCGTGAAGAATAAATAGAGGCGGCGAAGGAAGCAAAAAAGGAAAAAGGAAGGGAAAAAAGTGGTACGTCGCGTCTCGGGCAAATTGCATTGCCGGTATAACGCTGTTCCGTGAATGCTCTTCGTGCTCTCGGTGCGGTGGCCAGTAACGCCAGCATTAAGTCTCTTTCCCGATGCATCGTGACCCTTATATTCGCGATACGACCCCCGCGTGAAAACGGCTGCGATTTTCTTCTCCCGCATTTATAGCCGCTGTACATTTTTTATTTTAAACCATTCCGTTCGCTTTTAGTTCCTTTGTGGAAACCCACTTTGTCACTTAGCTAAAATAGAAGCACGTAAAAACGTCATTTTATAAGTTTCACATAAAATAAGAATATATCTTAAGAAATTAAATCTTGCATGAAATATTAAATTATGGCGGCACTTTATACTATATAATTTATAAGCTCATTATAAAACAAGTATCTGTGATAAAATAGTGGCGGGATTTCTAAGACACCGCATGTACGAACGCACTGAACGTCCACATGCACGCGCGACTTGTAAGATATTCGCAATTTGCATTGGCATATATCACGTCACAGCACGAATTACGACTGTGTAGTCGTTTCGCAACAGTGTCAGTATTTACCGGTGGCTATCGCCTCGTCCAATTATACACGATATCATACGCGTCACGTCGTAATTATTGGCATTGCCATTGTACGCAGCAGCAAACACTCGTCTGACTGGCATTTGCATGATTGCTGTATGGAGATCAAATATCGATACTCTAACATTGTTGTCATTGTGTCGATGTTGTAAGAAAGAAAAAAATGGTACATCAGTTGTCTCTATTAATTATGAAAATAAAATATCCTTAATATAATACCCATATATTTTTAAAAATAATTATTTAATTAGATTAAAAGTTAATTTTTAACAAGATATTCCGTTATGTTATGGATATGAATGTGTTCCAATGTCTCAAGTATAGTATAAGTATTCTCAGACGTAAGTATATTCTCAGCTTCACGGTGTGTCTCAAATTTGAGACGGTCGTAACGGAAGGTTACATAAAGCGCACTTTGTGCGGCACAGCTGATGCGAGATATCGCGGGATCGCGCAAAAACCGCGCGGATGCAACCGCGTAATTACGCTGCACGAACGCGAGAGCGGATAGCCGGCTTGCTTTTTCGACATAATTGAATTCTGGGATAATTGATCAGACTGAGCGGGTGAACGAGTGGATCCTCGGGGGCACGAAGCACACTCATAATTATCAAACTTCGGTACTGTTATCGGGACAGTTCATGATTATTATTTATACCGTCGCATAATTTGCCGACAATTAGCGCCCGACCGGGAGCAAAGTCTGCTGCATCGATAAACAGCATAATCGTGAACACGCGGGTATATATGTGCGCAGAAAAGAGTATTGTTAGAAACTGCCTTGAAACTATTTACCGGTTCCCATTTTATAATAAGAATTGATGGTTCCAGTTCTTCGATAAAATTGCTCTTATATTTTAAGCAAATTAGGCAATGAAAAACTCTTTAGTATATTACTGTACGCTTATGAATCTCGAAAATTTATTAAAGTTTATTGATCAAGTATTCTTAATTAACATATATCAAAATCTATGAATAAATTAGAATCTCGATTTCAATACTGCATGATTTACGAATCACAATCAAATTAACTGTCGTTAAAATCTCGCGTTATATACAAATTTTAATAATGTTATTACATTTTATATATTTAAATATATTTTGTTACGGAATAATGCCAAAATTTTCTACAGAAACATATGAAGACTGAAACTATACATAATTTTGTTTATGTCAATAATTATATCTAACTGTATAGAATCGTTTATACAATGAAAAGATATGTATACTAGATTTCACCAGGATGTGTGAACTTTACTATTAACTGAACCTATCCACTATATCCGCACTTAAGAGGCCTATCATTGTTTCGTTGGAAAGTTTCTTTAATCACACACGTACGAGATCAAAGAGGTAGAACGCAATAACTCATGCATCCATCTTAGAGCTGTCGTAACCGCTTATACATGCTCCAAAACGTTCGCCGCATTGCTTGACAATAGAGGTGGGGATATGTTGTCCGTAACGAATGATACCCAATTACGCGAAAAAAAAGGCAGGAAAAGAACGTGATTTCATCACGGTCGCGAGTACAATGCAATCGCTCCATCATCGCTAAATGTGTCAGCGCCGGCGTAAAGATCGACAATGTACAGGGTGTCCGGTGCAAAAAGTCGAAAGACACGCCAGTGATATCTTTATCAAATGCGAGATTGTTTCTTTCAAGGAGCGACATGTTTCGCAACTTACATATCAATTCGAGATTAAGAGTGCCTTGATATCTTAATATCAATATAACGGAACAAGTCGATTATTGACCGTTCGATAAAATCTATCACGATATCATCTTGATACTTCGTGCAAGTTTAAGCTGACGATGCTTATTTTCCTTCTCTTGTACGAATTATTTAAGTGTGGTCTAAATAAGTCTAATGTAACGTGTATGTATACGTATGCCACGATAAGGTAGCCACGATAAATTATTTATCGTGTGTCTTACACAGTAAACATCATACAGACGATACGTATAGACAGATCACGTAGACGCGACTTTATAGTCTATTGCACACTTTGCAACCCAACACAATTTTCATCATAACATCGTCGGTTCATTCAAAATACCGCAAGTTATATCGATCTTGAAGCTACCTTTACTTACCCGTGTCGCGAATAAATTTCAATCTGCCCGTAACATAAAGTTATAGAGAATAATGCTGCTATAGTCGAGCATGAAATAGACCATGAAGAAATACTTTCAAGTACACAGCACGTTACTTTTAATATCTGATTACAAATATTTATTTAACGTGTATATCCCTTTCACGAGAGTGCTCCAAAAAAAGAATTACCGTTAAAACCATTACCAGAAAAAGAACGGTAATGTTTTCTCTATATTTTACAATTCATGCGAAAAAAAATCTCACAAATAAATCGAGTAATTTCGTAAGCAGTATTCAAAAATACTCGTGATTGCTGGCAATTCATATTCAAGATATACCTATACCAATAACAAATAAATTAGATAGAAAAATTTCAATTTTAGATTTGTAAATCCACCTAGTATCTTCAAGATAGATGGTAATGGGATTCTTTTGAGAACTTAATGGTTCGTTGTTAACGACAGTACCAATAATTTTCCACGTTTACGCTCTAACCGGAAATATACGCGAAACTTGACGACGCGAGTAACGTCGCGATCAGGATATCCTTTTCCAGAACATTGCTGCCGCTCCGAAATGCTTTCAGCGCTTTAACGTCTCGTTAAACGATACTTTCCGACGTCGTCGACGACGATACAACGACGACATCGACGACGATGAGCACGGCGACAATGACGAGGAGAAACGCTAATTACTCGGCGCGAGAACCGTTTCGCTTCACTCGACATCGTTATGTCGCCGACAATGGCTGATTGTATCGTGGCGGGCGTACATACGCACTTGTCACTTCCGGTCTGCTCGTCCCATCTCCGTTTATCGTTAATCAACTTAATTAATCGGAATCGCATTGCTCTCGGCGCGCGCTTTTGCGCCTACATTAATGCGCGCGCGCGCGCTAATGGGGGCGATATTATCGTCCCATCAAAGAGAAAATCTTTTTGTTCTTTATCAGAGTCCCTTCTGTCCCGCCCGGCATCGATAAAGCGAAAAGATCTTTATCGACAATCTTTTAATTTAATTACTTGCAGGATTTCGCGATGGAAGATTCGTTTCCTTTTCACTTTTGCGGGTAAAGAAAAGTATACTTATTGTGAAGTAAAATTAACTCATTATGCGAAATGCAATCGAATTCAATTCGAGTTGTGTGATTACAAATACGCGTAATCCATAGACATTGTAGATAAAATTGTAATACTAAAATCCCGATACATTCGCATACATACATACATACATAACATATACATATTGCACGATATAATATATAAATAAACGCATTCTATACATTATCTTTCCGTAATAAATCAAATCTTGTTAGCCATTGTATTGATAAACAATGAGCTTTTATCATTGATTTTTATCCGAATTATTTATACCAATTTGCAGTGAAAACTTGTTTTCAGTTCGCAAAATAGTTAAACAAATGACATTTATATCACATCGGCTAAATTCGGCAATGAGTTTAATTATCCAAATCAATATATGGTCTGAAATACGTTGCTATAAATATGCAGCGTGCGGTTAGAGACACAGAATTATAAATATCTACGCGAAATTTGCGGAAAACCGTAAAGCTATAAATATTGATGATAACGGGTTAGAGCGCTTGGTTCACCACGCACGCAACAGATGTAAAAAATTTATAGATTGCAGATATTTATAGGTTGTAAATATCTGAAATTTCTTTTTATGTCAATATTTTTTGCAAAATCCTTGTAACAACGTCGGGATTCATTTAGAAAACAAATAAATATTATGGGGTCAATGCATGCTATATGGAGAGTACAACTCGAAATAAATATACAGATTATATCTGATAAATACATATATATGATAAAAAAATATGCAATTTCACGTAAACAGATTCTTTGGGCAGAAAAAACAGCGAGAGAGAGAGCCTGGATTAATTCCGATATAATACCGTCTGCGTGATATATGTGCGCGTTATATGCGCGCGTATCAGCGCGAAGGTATGCGTGCACGCATAACTCACGCCTATCTCTCTGGCCTTCCGAGCATGTCCGTGGTATACTATCGCGAGCAATTGCGAGCCGCGGAGGGCAAAGTGCTGTTTTAAGTTCTATAAAAAAAATTAGAACGCAAAACTTTCTCTATTAGTCGAAATTTATATAATTATTTCGGTTTTCATATTAGTACGTAAAATAGCTCGAATAAATTAAAGGAAACAAATTACGTAAAGTATATTAACATATATAAATATCGAAAAGTCTGAAATAAAAGTGCATGATACCTTACGACACGTAAAAAAAAAAGATTCGTCGTATACATAAAAAGATTTGCATCGCTACATCGTTACATTACTTCACTGCTATATATGCCGTTTTCATTTCGAGTGTATCCATTAAAAATCATTGAAATAAACATCGTTACACGTTATAACGCGCACTTTAACGCCGTTATGCTGCCGTGAATATATTACCAATATGTTATACCGGTATCTTTTGAATAAATTTACATAAGAGCCGTGAGAGAGTGCAAGAGGCCACAAATGGAAAGAGAGAACACAATCATGACCGGTAAAAAAAAAAAAGAACGACGTAAAATCAGGACGAAGGGAATTATCGGCGCGAAGGAGGCTCTCGATTTATTAGGCTCCCGGTTGAATCGTTTTTTCATCGCGCGCCATTCTTGATGCCGAGGCGACGTAAGGGCCATCACGATGGATCGAATCGAGCACTTAAAGGGATTGCCGCGAGTATATCGCGCGCCAGAAAAAGAGAGAGAGAGAGTCACTTAGTTTAATGAAAAAATGAAACCAAGCTAAAGGCGAATTTACACGGTTCGCTCTCGATGATTATCCCGTCTAAATCGGCCAAAGTGAATGCATCGGATTAACGAGGTTTCGTTCTATCGGAATCTGCACAGTGCACCTTTAAAGATCATATCATATAATCACTTAAAGTAGATAAAAATAATAAATATCTATATCTTAACAAAAAATCAATGTCAAATAAAAAAAACTATAAAACACTCATGCAATCCGAATCTTTATTTGTATAAAATGTGTAAAAGTCCTGAGTCTTAATTCCTATATCGAAACTATATTTTCCTTAAAAATTACATCACTCCAGTCTCTTATTGCTTCTACGTGTTTATTTTTCTTACTAATTTTAAGCCGACTGTTTTTGTTTTCTTCATCTTTCTGAAACAATATTAACATAAATTATTAAGTATTCTTTCAAGAGGGCCATTGCCGAAGATGGCACAAACCGTGTAAATTCGACTTAAGACTCAACGGGCTCCTCAAGGGACTCTTCCCGCCTTGGCGTAGGCAGGCGTCGATGCGAAACAGAGGAAAACTTTTATTAAATCGGTCCTCGTAGAGTACAGGGGTCGATAATTACTCGAAGGAGCATCATGTTCACGGGAGCGAAACGCCGTCGAGAGAAAACTTACGTAATCGCGATGCACACTTTACGAGTGGCGGCCAGGCAATCCCGTGGATTTCGACCTGCGGAGAAAGTACGAGAGCAGATAGAAGGTAGTTTTATACCACCGAATGAACTATGCGCAAGATTTGTGAAACCGAGAGTTACAGCTATTAATCAACACCGGAAAATAAGTTCCTTGTACCAAAATTATTAAACCGCGAATAAATAGAAAATTGTAGCTTAATTAAATTTTGTTTAATTTTGGTTAATCATTTTTACTATAATGTATATTAAAAAGGTTTATTAATCTATATTTGATAAAAAATGCAACATACATTCTCATTATGTCGGTTCGCAGAACTCGCGCACGTGTGCACATAATAATTTAATTTAGAAATTAAGTCATATTGCAACAGAAAAAATAACGTATGTTATTATACAGTGCACGTGTGTTTTGTAATGTAATTTAATTTCGCGATATAATTTTTACGTACATGCAATTTTGTAATGTTTAATTTATTGAAAGTTCGTCTCATCGATAATAACTCAAGATATGATGGTAATACTGTTTAGCACGTCATTGTCACAGGACTATATAACCGAGAAGATGTATTTAGCATCGTACCTAAGCGCTAATGTCATAGAGCGATACATATACACGTTGCCGGATATATGCCCTCATAACTCCGCGGACCGAACTATGTACCAGCGTTCTAATTAATCTAAACAATTAGCCGCATCGTATGATATCGCGCGACATGTCACGTAGCGCAGTGTTACGTCACGTATAATATCTATAATAAACTGCGTATCAGTTTCCATTAATTATAGCATATAATTATAAGCATTCTAGCGAAGCATTCCCGGCCATTTTGATGAATACAGCTGAGTGCATAACGTTGTTGCGCTAAATCAGAGGTGCACAACTCAAATATTAATTTGGGCCGCATATCGTTTACATTGAAATTAGCTTGGCCGCAACATCGAGTGGTTATTTTATGATAATGTCACCGTCGTGTATAATAATTGCGAGTAGACACGGGCTTGACTTGCAAACTCCGCCGTTCGTTGATGAGTTTCAAAATTCGTGTTATTATTTTAATTGATAGTAAAATGGATAGTTAAATTGAGAAATCGTGGATCTTACTTTAATTATGTATGTTACAAATCTTCCTTTTGGAATGTAGTACTATATTTGGTATAACATTACGTGATTGGAGGAGGAGAAGAAGGAAGTAAACTACCACACGAAGAGAGAATCTCGGTTCGCGGTGCGTTTGTGTGTAAATTTATGGCCACCCTGTATTATCGTACACTCCTACGTACGCTTTACGTGGGCTGTACATCGCGCATCTCTACGCGAGGTGACTAAACACACGAAATCGCGCTTCGTGCCTGGAAATTCTCAGATTCTCAATGGACAGGTCGTTAATCAACGAGACATAACGCAAAGGAACGCGGCGCGACCAACGGTGCAACGATGCGTTTCATTATGCCAGCATTAGTAGCGGTCGTATGCTCTCTCGCGGCCACGCGTGTGCGATGAATTAATATATTGTGCACGTATATGTGTATGTGTGCACCGTGCAACCGTAATACATATTTAATTACCGTGAGCATGTCCGATAATCTGGAAGATTAGCGTGGCATAGCGAAGCTTGTTCTCGACTTCACGGCGAGCGCGCATTCGTTGATTACGTAAAACGATTAGTGGTTAATATCAATATCTTGTAGGTAAGATAACCAATGCCGTTTTCTTTCTCTCTTTTACTCTTTGTGACGCTAACTCGAAGAGACAGATCGATTCGCGATCAAAAAGGCAATAATTCGAAAAATTTGAAATTAAACTTTGCACATTGGAGGTTACATAATTTCAATTATAAAAGCGATCATTATGTGATAATTTTCAGAATAAATTGCTATTGTTAAAATATGCTAAATACAATAAAATTGACTATTCTTATATCAAAGAAACGAAAGGTCAGTCTTATATAGCTATTTTAAGCTGAGGGCATTTCAAGAATCTGAAGAATATTTATATCCTATATTCCTTCGATCTTCAACTCACATAACACATCAATCATCTTACAATTCCCACTATTGTATTTATAAAATCTGCATGAAAAGATTCCATCAAAAAATGGATTTACGTAATTTTCTCTCGGCAAGCGTTAGTTTATTCAAGCCAATTGTGCTCGCACGTGTTTTATCGCATGCAGAAATATCACAAAAAGGATGGTCAACAATAATAAAATATAATATCACGGTCTCCCTCTCTCTACGTGTTATCTATCCGATGGGATTATTTTTACGGAGTCGATTCGACACATCGTCATCTATATTTTCGTCGGTACTCGCGCCGTCAAGCACATTTCGCCCGCAATTACACGATAAATAGACTATAAAAGTACGCGTTCGTATAAAACACATAATAACGTCATGTCGAACGACCGGTCGTCGTGCGTTAATGGCTACTACGTGTAGTAGCATTAGCGACTACATTAATCGATAGCGTCGGCAGTCAGAGTTTTAAATAGTGTTTTAAACCCTCGTGCGGTCGTCGCACTTTTCTCTCGAACAGCAGGATATCTCGTAATTCCTCCGGTAGTAGGAATTTCTCGTGCGCGCACGCTGTTAAACATCGACACTCAGCACGCTAACTTTCTAAAAACTTAAGAATGATTTCTTTTATGGTCTTGTTGAAAGCCTGGAAAGTAATTACTACATTGTCAGCAGGTAGTCTTTGTTAGGGTATATGGATACTTAGTTAGTCGATTTTACATATATTTAGGAACAATAGTATCAAGTTGGGTTTTAGAAACGGTCGAATATTTCGGAAAAACCCGAAATCGACTACCTGAAGATATTCTTAAGTATTGTCACTGTTAATAATAATAATAATAATAAGGATAAATTTGTTTATTGTGAGGCATACTCCACGATTTTGTACACACTGAGTGATTTGTAGAGAACGGCGTAATAGTTTTTCGTCGGATTAGTAAACCCACTCTATGGCGCAAAAATACGCGGTTTGCGAGCAACGAAAAACAACGGAAGGCATTTGAGATGCGCGAAGCGCACGGTAACGTTACCGTTCCGGAGTTAATATTGCTGTTAGTCGCGGCAGAGAATGTTTTATTCCTCGGCAATCCCGCGCGCGCTCGAGAACGCGTCGCGTCGGCTTGCGTTTATAAAACCGGCCGGTAGGTCGGCCGGCTCGTAAAGAGAAGTCGAGGCGGAACATTACGCGCCGCGCACAATATCCCCGGCGCGTATCTCGTTGCACGCGTATCAGATTGGCCGCGGCGCATCGTATCGCGGCGCGCGAATGAATGCCGTTTCTGTATGTTAAAAGGAAAGGAAGAAAGGCCCGTGCCGATATATCCGACGGCATTACTCCGACACAACGGGTATATATGTGGAGATCTTGATATCTGCTTTGCGTATCGTACGTACATTAAAAAACGATAAAGTATGAATATAACGACGATCAATCACATATTTGATGATATCGCGCGAACTAATACGTGGGCACTATCCGTTGTGTCGGAGTAACGCCGCGAATTTTGATAAATTAGTGGAAGCTAGTACAAGCAAATTATTAATTTAATACTATGAGGTAGCCACATTTCGGAAATATTTTTGTGAAATGTCTTACTTGCGTAATAATTATTTTATAATACCTATTAAAGCAGTATTTCTTTGTCGTTGATTTTGATTTATCATCATTTATCGAGAAAGTTTAAATATTTTTTATTTCTCCAATTTTATACATGACACTTTGTTGTACAAATTTAGAATGCCAGAGTCAAAATAAACGTGCTTAGTTATTAGCTAAAAAATAATATAAATAATCTGTCATTTGTGCAAACCTTTTGAACTAATAAAAGTTTTGCCTGGATCTTCTAAACTGAAAACAACATCAGAAATGTAAAAATGGAAAAAATTGCCAAGTTTGCCGTATACTTTTATCTCTCATGTGCAATAACACGCGCGATAAAATAGATCGTATTTTACAACGAAAGAATGGCGAATGCGAGTTTTGCTTACTCTTTCGAGTAAAGTTTACGCGCTACAGGAGTTTATTCAAGAAGGTATCTCCCTATTCTCAATGTACCCCCGAGAGCCTCGGAGCGCGTGCACACACGCGAAGTACCGCTCCCACGCAGCCGGACGGCGACACGCGTGAGTAACCTACCTACGCACCGTATTTTCTGCTCGCGATGCTAGTGCGAGCGCGTGCGAGAGAAGCGAACACAAGCTCCGCCTTGAATGAATTCTCGTCGTCGCCTCGAGCGAGACGCGTGCGTCGTCTACATATACGTGGTGCACGCGTATACACGTATATACACGCGTGTCTGATGTGTCAGTGCGTGCGTGCGCTCGCTCGCTCGCTGCGTTCCCGACGCAGACGCGTCGCGCGCACGAACGTATCGCGTTGATGGAGGACTGTTAACGCCGAACGGCGATCATTCCGTTATTTCGTTATTGCGCGAATCACGTTTTATTGGAAGGATCCTCCACTCTATTATCGCCCGACGCGTATATTTTCCATTCGACATTTCCGCCCGAGTTATCGCCGGCGTCGATATCAAAGGTGAAATGCCGGCGCCAAGAATACCACCTCGAACCTTACAACAGAAAATCAAACGACACGCGGAGAGTATGCCGGAAATTTATTCGCGCGTCTACGAATAGATATCGCAAATAACCATATATTTCTCGGGTTAGATGCAAGCGAGGCGTATCGATACACCTCTCGTCAGTATCGATCTCACCATATTCCCACGTTTATTCTCTCCGTTCCTTATATCGTGTTCTGACACCTCTACGCAGCTACGGCTCCACGATTCAAATACGCGAAAGCAGGAATTCTCTTACGGTGTCTCGGGGTATCTGCATTTTGAACACGAATTACGCGTGCGTGCGTGTGTGTGTATCGATGCGCGTGTGCGTGCCTGCGGCAGGCGTGACTATCGTGTTCGCGTTTGCCCGCGAGAGACACATGCGGCCGGTGGTCGTCCGCACGCACGCACGCACGCACACATACACGCACCCATACACACATGCGCGCGGTCACGGTAGACCAGCACTCTCACGCGATACCAGAGACTTCGCGAGAGAATCGAGTTTGTTGAAATAACCTTTTCGCGAGCCGCGCGTTCGCGTAACGCAAACTGTTATCCGGACAGGAATCCGAAAGCTCGCAATGGTTAAACAGCAGTTTTTAAGCAATACACGCGAACGGGCTCTCATCTATCACGGACGAACGCTCGCCTGCTTCCCGTCCGCGATTTATCGGCAAATCGATGCGATTAAATTGCACTCGAGATAACCATATCTCTGTACATATACCTGACTCGCAGTTAGAATCATTCGCGAAGCTGATTATAAATGTAATGTATTTATATACATATAAATAAAATTACATATAATTATCAAGATTACACTGAGAAAAAAAATCGAGGATTCAAAGAAATATTATTTGATTCAACTAAATGCAGCGATCACGGGCTGTCAAGCTAACATTTGTTAATTCAAAAAATATTATATTTAAATAGATTCAGAATTTCTTGATATTACTCACGTATATTTGATTTAAATATATTAATATTTGCATTAAACAAATCACTACAACTAAACGAGTTTAGTCAAATTTACAACATTTTTTTCTCAGTGTATAAATCGACAATGCACAATAATTGCGCTTCTTGTTAAAAAAATACGCACGCGTCGTTCTTAAATGCTGTATTTTTGCACACGTGTAGGTACTCAAATTCGCGCAAACGAGGAAGTTTGTTCATTAGGCAATGTCTACGAATTTATTCATGTATATGTATATTGAAAGGGTGATAACAATAGTTAACCATCTAATAAATGTGCTAAGTGTACTAACGTATTCTCTAGAGTACGATTATTGCATTAACGTTTAATAAATACCATTATCGCTTCCAACTTACGTACGGGTAAATCTGAAATTTATTTGCAAAGCAAAAAATGGCTCAAGTTCCTCCGACCTCTTCTCAAGCTTATTGTTAGTTAACAATCGATATGTCAATGCCGAGGCTATTGAAGCGACGAGAGCAATGTATCGATACACAGTACCGGAACACCAGAAGTCACTTACATACACAGTCATGTGTAAAGCAGGGGCCGCCTGTTCTCACATATACATACACGCATACATGGTTAAATAGACTGCTGAAAGCTGAAAGGCTACGTACGTAACGCCGCGTTAAGGATTCAAAGATGCGAAAGATCGAAAACGAATGACGTCTTAATTAATCTTCAAATATAGGCAAATAAACAGGGAGCCCCTTATTCTTTATTTATTTATACCATTCCAAACGGTTTTAAGCGAAATTTTAACCTATAATATGTGTAAAATTGACCGATATGTGGATAATACACAAGTAGATAGAGAAATAAGATTAATATTGCCGAAATATATTAATAATATTACTATAAGGTACGAAAGATTAAGTCCGTATAAGGCTTATTTCTATCCACTTTCAATATGTAATCAGCAGGTATTTACAGTTGAAAATTAAGATGGCGTAAACAAAGATGGCGTACACAATCAAACAACCACCAGGGGGAAAATTCGACTTCGGATACGTGAAGTAAAGGGAAGAGTTAGGCTTAGCGCAGCTTCTCAGCTGCCTAAAGATACACGAAAGAGAAAAGAAGGGGGGGGCAGAATCACTCACCGTCGCCGCGTGTCGGCGAGGGGCCGAACGATGACCGGCGGGGCGCTTCTCTCCCCCGCGGTGGTCTCCGCTCCCGTCTGGCTCTTCTCCCGGTGGAAGGCGCGTATCCCCTCACTCCCGATCGCGCGTGTCAGATCCCGGGGATATCTCCTCTCGTCACGTATAATCCAAACCGTTCGTCGCCGCCGCTGCCGGCCGCGCGCTCGTCGTCGCTCGTCGCGAGCTTCACCTCGCGCGACCCTGTTCTCACGCACGTACACACATACACACACGACCAAGCACCACCGCCGCCGCCGCCACCGTCGCCGCCGCCGTCAAGGAACTCGTGTCGGACTCGTTGTTCTCGCACCGCGGCGGATACACCCCGATCGAACGCGGCCGCAAAGTCGCGACGCGCAGCCCGTTATTTACACCATAACTCCGATTTTTTTTCCTACCGCTATCTCTCTCCTTCTCCCGCCGACTGCTCCTGCTGGCGCCTCCTCGCCCCCCTCGCCGCCGCTCTACCTCTGTCGCGCGCGCGCTCGCTCGGTCCCACTCCTTCCGCTCCTCGCGCCCGTGTGCGTGTATGTCGCGCGCGCGGCGCACACCGCTCCTCCGCCGCCGTTACGCCCGGTAAACACGAAACACGCAGGGAGACGGACGGACGAACGGGCACGGGCAGTACGGGCACTCGCGGCGCGACGACTCGAAACGAAACGCGAGGAAAGGTCGCGCGCGCGGCGGCGGCGTCGACGTTTTTTCCCGGCGGCCGTTACGAGAGAGAGCCGCGCGACCTGAAGTTTGCCCCGTCTTCGGTCGACCGCTACGAATGTCGCGACGCACACACGCAACGTAACGTACGTACAGACAAACGCGCCCGCGTCTCTAGGCCCCGGCGAAGCGCACCTACGTTGATGCACTTTTTTTTTTTAAATCTCTTTCTCACTTTCTATCTCTGTCCATGCCGCGCTTTCTACGTGTTGCGTTCGCTCTCTCGATCTCACGGTCAGGTCGCCCGGGCTGCGCTATCTTTCTCTCTCTCTCTCGCGCGCGCGCTCTCTTCCCCTCTACATCCTTCTTGCTCAGTTGCTCTTCGTAGAACCGACACTACTACCAACCCGCCGCCTCCTCCTGCTCCTCCTCCTCCGCCGCCTTCTCGTTCCTTCCGTCGACACACACACGCACACACACGCGAAAAACGATGCCGAAGTGTATGCCGTCGAACGGCCAAACAGTCGCGCGAACGCAGCGGGCTGCTCCTTTTTGCCCGCGGAGAAGCACGCACACGCACACGCACACTGTCACACACACACACGAACGCACACTTTTCTCCGTTTCGTCGCTCGGCTCGCGGTCGGTCGGTCGTTCTCCTCTCGCGCGCGAGAGTGGGACACACCCGGGTGGTTTTCGTCTCGGTGTCGTCCGCGCGCACGGCGGGTCGGCCGCCGCGGCCGCTCGGAGCTCGGAGTGGCCGCGGTTTCGAGTTCTACTCCGCGACGTTTTACCTCGCCCACGGGGTTAGGACCCAGCGCGCTTGGAGGCCGCGAGATTTTCGCGAGACGCGCGCGACCACAGACGAAAAAAAGACGCACAGAGAGAGACACCGCGCGCCTCCCTTCTTGTCGCAAAGCACTCACGGCTCACGGCGGACCGCAACACATGGCTACGACGACGGGGCCACCGCCGAGCGGCCGAGATCGGGACTGCTCGGTGGCGCTCGGTCGCGCCCGCCGAGCCGAGCCCAGGGCCGTCGCGGTCGGCGCCCCGCGTCCCTACCGTTTGGCGCGCGACGCGCGAGCCGCGTGAGACGCGAATTCCCGCGGTCGAATCGATCTCTCTCTCTCTCTCTCGCGCCTCGTAGACCCGGCACTCGTCATATCCGTGGTAATGAGAGCTTTCGATTGTTTAAATATTCTGAACAAGCATCTTTTAACGAGCTGCTATTTATCCAGCTAACATATTAAGATAAATGAAATGTTTAAATTGTCATGCATTCAATCGAAGCAACGTCATTACAATCTTACAAATTGTTCCGATCTTTAATTAGGTATTTAGAGAAACACAGGTGGCTTCGAATTCCCGAAGACTCGGCTGAGATCACGTCTCGAGTTGATCTTGCGAAGCAGAAGTGTTTATTTATTATTTTTAGGATCGCAACTGCGTTGCTTCGATTCAATGCAATTTTATTTATACGTGTGTATTAGATATGTATTATCTGTTTAAATAAATATACTGAAGAGGTAAAAATATATCACCGGTGTCATAAATTTCTTTTACAGCACCGGATTAAACTTGTTGTTATTTGCTCGTGATGATAATTTGTTCTAAGGAATTATTGTGTCTTAAAGTATAAGAATGCCGCGTAATTTTTCATCGTTATCGTCATCGATATAAGCGACTTATTGCATTCAAAGAAACAGACGTCGGTGACGAACATATTATCAACGGAAACAAACCGGTGGATATACCCTATAGCGATAATAAAACTATATTTATAATCGAATTAATTAAGGTATTAATTAACTGCTTATACTATGAAATAATAATATAATTAGTCTTTATTACATTACTTATTATTTAATAATGTGGACAGATATTTTCTATTCAGAGTAATTTTGTATTATTTGATAATAATTCTCTCGTCATATAGCTGAATAAAGATACAGAAGCACATTAACATCTCGTCATGTCAAGTGCTCCCTTTTGTCCTTAAATAAGGCAAAGTGTACCGTGCTCCAACGCAAACGCTTCACGCGAAAAAGCCCTTTTTTTGCGAATCAAGAGGCGGAAAAGGCGGCAGATGCGCAAACGAGAAAGAATTCGGTCGGACGGGAAACCGGGGGAGCTCGGGTGTCAATTTCCGGCGTTGGCCAGCTAAGGGGAGGCCTGGCGTTTCGCACAGGCGTCCTCCCGTCCCCGTCATCTACTCTTCGAAGGCCGCACGTATTCGCGAAGACCCGGCCTGAAGGAGAAAAGAAACCGAGGGAGCTTGAAGGAGCACGACGAGACACGAAGAGAAGAAGCCGAGGAGCACACGAAGAAGCGCTCCTTCACCGCGAAGCGGACTTTCTTCACGGCAAGACAAAGGCGAAGTTCTCTCGCTCGCACCTCCTCGGCTCGGTATCTCGCCCTGTCTCTCTTTCCCTCTGTCCCTCTTTCCCTGTCCTCGTTCAGGTCGCTCCTCCTTCCCTCTTTAATTCCGTCCGTCTCGCTCCGGTCTCTGCTCCTCGATTCGGACTCTCTCTTCTCATCTTCTTTTCTCTATTCTCCTCATCTCCCTCTCTCGCTCATTCTCATTCATCCTCTTTAATTCTCCTTCTCTCTCAGCCTTTCCATCCTTCCCTTTCGATCCCTCAACTTCCCTCGATCTCGCTTCTTCTCTTTATTAAGCTCTATCAGCGTCCTTATCGTTTCGGCGCAGACCCGTTTACTCGATCTTTCACTCTCGACATCGATATCGGAGAGAGAGAGAGAGAGAAGGAGAGAGCCGAGAGAGGATCGTCGGTGACAAACAACGCGGGACCCAAGAGAACGAACAAGGGGACGGCAATTAGGAGAGATTCGTTTTAACTTTTCCCTTCTCGTCCTCATCGTCGTTGTCGGCGACGGACACCAAGCGCGCGATGATCACCATGTAACCGGAAGCGGCGATCGAAGGCTCGTTAAGCCTTCTCTCCCTTCCTCCTTCTCGATGCCCGTCTGCATCGAGAGGATATTGCTACCGGTGACATCAGTTTCCGAAATTATCTTCGACAAGAGTATCGTAGTATATTTCAACACATTTCAGTAAATCTTTTAAAAAATCAGTTAGTTTTAAAAATTTTTAATAAACCACTAATTTTAAGTAAATGTCTCGATGTAATCATATATTTTTTAGATTGTACGCTATTTGTAAGATAATTAAAGTAATAAATGGGAAAAATATATAAATATAAATTTTACGCAAATTGTTTTTAAAAATGAATTTTAAATCACTGTTTAATTTTAACAATAAGCATAAAATTAAAATTCTAAATAGTAAAAAATAGCATTAAAATATCTATCATGAGTTTAAAATTAAAGAATTATTTTCTTAGCTAAACTTAACTTCTAGATATTGAAGAAAGTGGTTAAGTTAGTTTCTACTTTCTTCTTAATTACATTTATCAACTGACGAGTAGTATCATTAGTAATGTGTCCAACATCCGGTTAAGAGAGATGTTGTACTTAGATAATGGCACTAGTTACGAAAATATCAACAAGAATGCTACCCGGTATTGTCGGATGAAATCGGATCAGTCTTACGTGCTAATTTAAACGTTATTTTATCTTTCCCGATTAGATAGAGCCTTCTCGGTAGTACTGCTGCGTCGTATATAATTTGAGCGCGTCTTGTTCTTCTCGAGGCTTGTTTTGCGACAAATTCCTTTTTACGCGAGACAGTGGAATCCGACTTCACATATTTGACTCTGCAAGTGCATGTTGAAGTCTGTCACAGACCTCAGCATTTTCTCAGTTTGTCAGCAATAAAAATGATTTAAAAGTTTGATATGTTATAACGTATAAGACATGGCATAGCAAAATATTCGGATTTTGCATATAATTTAATCCATTTTTCTATTTATTCGCCTAATTTCGATTAGGAAACGCACTCAGAAAATACATTTGTAAATTTGTGAACTTCATCGAGGGCGCGGTTTTACAAGTGACCGATCCGATTATGAAAGAATCGGTCCTGATTTCGTTAAGTAAATGAGGGAGGAGCGCAGTCTAATATGCGATGTAGAGAATAAATTGAGAGACGAGTAGCGTGGCTTATGAAGTTGGGGCAGGTCCCCGTGTTAGTTTTGACGTGAGACTGTTAGAAAGGCACAGATTTCTAAAGCTATTATTAATGGACAAGGAGGAGGGGTGAGAGAGGCCTCTACGCGCGTTTACCCTTAACACGAGCCTGCTCCTCGTGCAGTTCATTTCGGAGGCTGCGAGCCGTCAAGGAGGAAAAAAGAACAAGCCAGTGAGCATATGCGCGACGAAGAACAAGACAAAGAGAGTGCCAGCAGATACGACAGGGGCAAATGTATGAGGGGCGTTACGAGGGTGCACACTGTGAAAATATAGGCAGAGGGAGAAGCCTGTTGTCGACCGGTGCCGTTAAACATTTAGATGATACTAGATACTAGATTTAGATTACAGTCCTATAATTGATAGAATATATATAAAAAAAAAAGAAAACTAGCTCTCATTGTTCTCTCTTCTCGAAGCGAAAATTTTAGAATTCTTCACAATATATATAAACAGTCCTTTTTTGCAAAAATTACTATGAATAAAATGCAATCTTTTTTTGGGACATTTTTGCATATTCTTGAATCTAGCAAACTAACTCGGACAATAAAATTTCTTTTTGTACCCACTTTCATATTTTATTTTATTATGTAATATATCGCGCAGTTATTCACATATTTGCATCTTGTTAAAGAAATTTTATGCGGTACGGAGTTTGCATTTAAAATCAAACATCCTCTAAGCTTGTTGAAAATCCGTCGAGTCATTCTCGTGTGATGCGGTTAACGAGTGAGAGAACGGACACACGGAAACTTAATCTTATTTATGTAGATCAGTGGAAAGAGAGAAAGAGAGAGGGAGAAAGACGAATGCGGGTAAAAGTGGGTTCACCATGTGTAAGCGGGTGAAGTCAAATAGAATGCTTAATGGGTGCGTACACAATGAAACGTTCGACCCATGCGAATCAGTGTCGCCGCGGGATTTCGCACCACACCCCGAGTATGGTGTAACTGCGTTTTCGAAGGGGTCGGAAGGATCGAAGGGGAGAGAAAGAGAGGGGAAAGAAGAAGTGAATAGAGGGTAAGGGCAGCTTCCCCCATATCAGCCCCACGGCGATACCGTTGCCGGCCTCATGAAAGCGCGCGCGCTCTCTCATTTAATAAGCGCGCACGTACAACGTATCGGCCAATAAGGCGAGCGCCGCGGGGTCAGATCGATGGAGTAATCACTGTAAGTGGCAGTGTTTTCCTGCGGGAGATGGCCGCCAGCGGTCGAGGCATGATCATTTTGGCAAATAAGCGTGAAATTCTCGATTTGCTTCCGTACCGCCCGTATGCGGTAAAGGTAGACGGCACGCCGCGGTAACTTTACCTCTATGTAAACCCGTTCGCCCTGCATCGAGCATGCAGGTGCATCTCGTACGTTGCACGATCGGACACGTTTAAAGGGCTCGGCTAAAAATTTTATCAAAAATTTTATCAGAGATATACAATCGGTATCTATTTACTAACTATTAAAAGGTGTTATAGAAACGAGTAAATATCGATATCAAGATATAATATTGATAATACGATAAGAAACTTAAACAAACATTTTCGAGCGAGAGCTTAACGTAATTCCGTAAAATACTTCAAACGAACGTCTTCAGACATTAAGCGTCGTGTTAAAATTAGATACGATTATTTCATAGGATCGTTTGAAGGTCTTTGAAGTTTTATATATCTATAAAAACATAGCAAAATTGTTTGAGCTAATTTAAATAATACATTGCACCGAGGATGCAAATATTTAATCGTCGCGCATAAAAATCTGTGTAACTCAAATACACGAATGACCGTGTGACGCTAAAGAAAAATTATGACACATCGATGGACATTGTGAATTCTCACAAAATAAAATTAATGGCGTTTATTAAAAAACGATAGAAATAATTACATCATTGTGAATCAAGTGTACGTTGTAAGTCTGTCAAAATCGAGAGTGTAATTTCTTTTTTTATCGCCTCTTAATATCCGGGACGCCTGGTACGAAGAACGAATGAACCTTTCCATTAACTTTACTACGCTGTAGCAGCTCGTGCAGACGCTCTCTGCGATGCGACATGTGTGCGGATCGCGCCGTCTCCTTCTATCGCATCGATACTCCAGACTCTGTTCCGAGCCGTGCGTTACCTTTCTCTCTTGATCGTGCCCTCTTCGTTTCGCCGACATCATTTCTCTGTCGCGTCGCGCTCTACCCTAATCCATATGTGTTCTCTAACGCTCTCTTGCGAAAATCGGACTTCGTGGTGGACCTCAGATCGGACGTGGTGAATAAGAGCGACAGGGAAAATGTACGAGTAAGCGAGTAAGAGGAGAAGAGAGTATTACGCGTAGTAGAGCCGGACGGAGTTGGCGGTTTCATGGTAGTGGTTTCATGCGATGGACGAAAATATATTTCTCTCCTACAGAGCTCTGGAAGGACCGAGATGGAAAGAAAAGGAGGAAGAGAGAAAAAAGAGAGACGGAGAGAAGGAAAGAGGGAGGAAGAGGGAATGTGAGTTGAAGAAGGACAAACCGTGAATATATGTATATCGTCCCGTCTGGAAAGGGAGAGAATCTGAAAGAGAATTGGTTGAACGTAGACGGAGAGAAAATGTACTAACACGTATATATAGCATCAAAACGGTATATAGGGTGTTCTTAACATGCAATATTAATTTCAGAGTCAGACTTTTGTACTAATTTGACTTGTACATTCGATTTTTTTATTTAATTACATTCAGAATACACGAAATTATAAGAAATAGAAAATAAAAAATTTTTAGCAAATTAATTTTTGGACGTTTAAAATAAAAGAAATTTACCTATTCGTTTAAATTCATATAAAATAAAAATCTTAATTTATCATCTTATTATGGCACTGTTTAGCAACAAATATTAAAAAGCGCGATAAATAACAGAAACATCGATACTAGAAATTTACTCAAGAATGCGCTGTTAAAACGGAAGTTTTAGGTCACCGTATAGACGGAAAGAAGAAGCATTCTAAAAGGATAGAAGAAGACGGAAAACGGTTACGCCGCGGAAAGGGAAAAGAGGGAGCACGAATGGAAGAAAGAGAGAACGCGAGTCGGACGAAAAAGAGGGAAGATTCGAGAATCAGACTGACTTCTGCGTAAGGCGAGAGACGGAGATGGAGGATTGTTGGAGCAACGACAGTATGTATTTACTTCCACTCTGCTGCAGGAAAGGGAAGAAGACAGAGAAGGGAGAAAGATGGGAAGAAGCGAAGCGAGAGAGAGGAAGACGATGCCGGTGCACATCTACTACTGGCGCATAATCGGTGGGAAGGAGAGACGACGAGCAAAAAGACGGGGCCAAGGGTAGAAGGAAGACTGGAACATCTACTCGCGTAGTACGAGGCAAAAAGGGCAGGGCGAGTGAAAAATGGAGGACGTATCTATCCGCGCGAGCGAGGAAGACAGAAAGAATGAATGTAGCTCGTTCAACTGACAAAAAAAACCGACGTCGCCGTCTGATTTTGATGAGCTTCGGATATCTTACAAAGTAGCTTAAAATAAGAAACACGCGCGCTTTCTTATATGTACCCCGATGCAAGGTACATCTTTGAAAGGATGAAACATCTTTTGCAAAACTAACGTGGCATTTATTTTAAAGAAATATCGCTGAAAGCGGCGGATATATCATAAGTCTTTCGCAGTGTTTCAAAAAAGAAATCTTTATGGTATTAAAAGCACTTTGCGGCGCAGTCACATTTTCCGTGGATAGCGCCGGAGATAAACTAACGGTACTGCAAATACTCGATCTCGGAAGCCAAGTATGACACCTCAATTTACCTAAGTATTGCTAACATACCTGCTTGTACAACAGAAAAAGAGAGAGAGAGAGAGAGAGAGAGAAGGAATCGGAAATCAAAAGACTGAAACTCGTCGCTACGCGCTCGAGCGAAGAAGTGGAAGAAGGAGAAGAAGAAGAAGAAGAAGACAAAGACGAAAAAGCTGGTGAAGAAACAAGGAAAGGAAGAAGCCGGCAGATTGGTAGCGATTGCTTCGACGCGGAGCGCAGCTTCTCGTGATCCGCGTTTTATCGGAGCTATCGTTTAAATCTCCTCACACGTACGCGGCACACACGCGCGCACGTAGATTCATAAACACACACCGTATTCTCGAGTATGCGAGAACGCCTCGACCGTGCTTCGCGCGTGTGTTTGCGTATGTGTGTGTGTTTGTTGTGTATACGCGTTGTGTTTATAATTTATATCCACGCGTCGATACCGCTGTCTCGATATAACGCAGGCTCGCTCGCAGTCGGAGCGTGTCTACTGTGAATGATATGATACAACGCGTCGCGTCTGGTCCAACACTTTTTATCTGATGAAGACTTAAGCGTGGCGTAATGCAGTCGTCGTGCATAAATCATTTTAATAGGCCGACTCTGCCGGCCGTTAGATAATGCTCGTTAAATCGTTAGATATCCGCCGAGCTTTCGTACGTATAGATTACTCGCCGTACAGATACGCTTCATCGGCGGTCAGCCGTGTTATTACTGTGTCGGACGCTTTCTATGTATTCTCTCGTTATCGACGGGATAATATTGCTAATACCGCACACCCAGATACCTCGTCGCATCCAGATATCTCTCGAGCCTCACGGTCGGCCGTTGTTAACTCGCGTTCATATTTTCCGTGTCATTTCCGATTCCAATCGGCAGTCGGGTGTTAATAATATATTTGTATACTTTGTATGTGTGTTCCGGCATATCTAATGTATCTACTCTATAATCGACATACTTATTTTTATCTAAATGCCAACTTACCTGCATTGGCATGTGTAAAAGACTTCTGCGAATATCTAAAATGTAACTGTACGCAAAATGTACCAAGGTATCCTCTCGTTCGTAACTGGATATTTTCTTTTGCAAGTATCTGCGCTTGCACTACTATATCTAATATCTTTAACAACGTTATCGATGCTGCTCGTTCGAGCGTGTCGTAATTTAATCGCGCCTCCGATTCTTTTCGATGTGATCCGATATAGACGTCATAATCCGCATTCGCGACGATTCGCTCGCTCGCTCGCTCTTGCGAGAGATCATCTATCGATATAAATTGAAAACACGCCGCCACCGGTATCCGCGGTAACGTGCAATTAACGAGCAATGTATCACGTTGCGAGGAAAGTCCGGGCTATTTATTTTATCCAGTGGTCGTCGTCGTCGTCGTCGTCGTCGTCGTCGTCGTCGTCGTTGTCTAGTGTATAGGCAAGTCGGCGTAATATATTGTTCGCCGGTACGCTACTATATTTAGGTGCACCGTATGCTAACGCCAGCCACTGGAACGCTACCCCCTGCTGCTACAGCCCGTAAGATTGCTGCTTTCGTTGGACTGCCATATAACGCCCCGTCAGGACTAAAATTACGTAAAACAACCAAGTTTCAGCAGAAGCGGTGAGTCTACCTTCCTAATCTGAATATGACGCCAGACATATAATAATACAGAATGAATGAGATTGTGGGTTGAACCGGATTTACTATTTCGCGCAATCATGGGCTTTTTCCTCAATTGTAATATACAAACACGCAATTTTCTTAGAGTTGTGCAGTTCTATAAGATATTACATGTTACGTTAAATCATTTAATGATTATTTATGCGATTTATGGAATCGAATAATGAGAACAATTTATTTTCATTCTTTAATTATTTCGCACTTTTTTTGTAAAATCCTAGAAATTATAATAAAAGAGTTTCCTAAAGTATTACCAATCACGCAGAATAAAAATATAAAAATTCACATTTTCTCTAACAGATGTAATTCAAAAAAGATTATGAAGCTATAGAGAAAGTAATACAATAACCGGATGTGAGGCCATCAAAAGAGTTAACAGAGCAAGTCGATGTACGGGAGTGAAACAATGAACAAGTCTTTAATTTAGCATCCGATTCACCCTCCGTTTCCATTCGTCTACCGTTATCATACTATTATAACGATTGCTCGCTATACCGCTTACCACTAATTCGCTTTTAATACGCCGTAAACTATAACGGGCACACAAGATATTTTATATGTGTACGTATATGCATGCTCGAGCTATTACATGGACGATTTAATCGTTCGGTATAAATTTGAAGTAATTACTTGGACTTTTTCAGTTTGACATAATAGAAAGTGGTAATTAACGTCTTGTTTTTTTATCGCTCGACACAATATGCGCATTTACTTTCTAGCTTTTCTTTTATGTAGTATATTTCACGGTTTTATGAACAAATTATAGGCAGATATATATATAAGTGTTCACATATTAATTATACCTATTAGTTTAACGAGTTTACTTTACTTAGCAATTATTAATATCATTTCAATTATCATTTATTCCATTAAATTAAATTATTCTTTAAACGCCACAGTTCTTTTTATACATGCAATAGTATTCAATAGACGTTTTTAAATAGTATAATTGAGTTTTTTAATTATTGATTGAAATATATATGAGAAAACAAGTAGAGATTAAAATTGAAACTATTCATTAACTGTTGAGTTTCGGTAAATTAACAATCTCAAAACGTGTTTAAGCTCTATGTGCTCTAACAATGTGCGAACTTGCCTCGTTATTTTGCGGAAGTGGCAGTTCGCCGCGCGATGGAAATAACGCATGCACGTACCACGGATGAGATATTAATGAAACGCATCTCGTAAGGTCAGTATCCGCCGTCGTTAATTTCCCGCGGTGAAGGGAAGCGTGCATGTACAAAAGTACGACGATAACACGCGCTCGCGGTCAATAATTCCTGGCCGCGTGTTAACCATCCGCCACGTAGCGTACGTATAAACCACCCGGTAGCTCCTCGAAATGATGTATGCGCGAACGTTACTAGCTATTTACTCGGAATTGTATGCATATGTAACTTAACTCAATACCGCCGCTGGACTCCATTACCGTTTCGACTGCGGCGGCGACTGCGGGGTCGTACATCGTTGACCCGGCCGGTTTGCGCGCATATTTACCGTAGCCCGTGAGGTTTGCGGACAATGTTTGCCTCTAGGAGCGCGCGCTTGCCTCTTCGATATCGCGACTGTCGAACATGCTTGAATCTGATAAATCGAACGTCACAAGTATCAATATCAAATATCGTTATCGTGCAGTGCCGATGCCGCCCGTCGTAATTAGCGAAGAGACCGACCGCGAAAATAGATTGGGAGCAAATAATTAGTACCTGTTCGGAAGCACAGACAAATAATTAATATCCGTTATAAAGGTATAAGTATTATATATTGTATTCAACAAAAGGTAAACAATATTATTTTATATTACGAATTGACTAATATTCAATGCTTTTATACAAATACTGACACTTCTGACTAATGATAATGTACATTTATTTAAGATAAAACAGTCAACTAAACGAATAGATTATATATATTTATTAATATATTCATACTTTAATAATATTAAATTATGCTCGATCACGTATTTCCGTTGTTTCGTCGAAAATTATTTTTAACTGTAAAACATTACGTTCAAAACAGACTTGACATATTTGATATATTACGCGGCGTGCCTCCAATGAAATGAAAAATTAGAATTGGCTTGGATTATCTGTTTGCACAAAAATCATCTATTTTGCTGTTTGTAGTCTCGCACGATCGGATCGGGATCTTACAATGCGCGATCGGAAATTCAACGGAAGCCGGGGAATGGCAGCGGACTGGCGAGTTATGAATTTTTACGACAGGCTAGGGAAGCGATTTTCAATCTGCAGCGCGTTATCGATTTGCGCTGAGCGGGAACGATACGGACTGCCAGCGCAGTGCGGAGCGTAATAAAATTGCGCGACTTCCCATCACGTTGGTTCCCCGGCCGACGCGCTAATTATGGGAATGCGCCGCGGCACGTATCCCTAATTACGCGAGAATTCGTGTCGTCCGTGTCGTGTAGTACGTGTCCGCCGACAATGCCGGCCGCGGGTATAATGAACTTAAATTTGTCGTTAAACATCACCTCCACACACGCGCTATTAGCCGATGGAATTTCCGCGGAAAGTGGCAATAGGCACGCAAATGCGCAGTGACGTGCACCACGCCGTGGCTTGTAGTAAACATTTCTTTGTATTTTTCATCGACGTGTAAATCGATAGTCCAGAAATAAAATTTTTTTAAAACTCGCTATACGTGTGCACGTGCGTGCCTTTATCTCCGTTTGGAAAAAAACATAATACATTATAGAGATATTGTATATGCGTTCCCCGATATTTCTGGATTAATGAATCACGATGAATCACATGCATTGCAAAATGTCTGCTTTATCGAATAAATTTCGTCGAATGAATTGATATATTAGCCAAAACGAATATTACACGTATAAAGCAGATTATAACAATTATTAATCTTTTGTTGTTTTATTCGTTATTCCCTGCGAGCGTGCGGATACATGTCACAAATAACTGCGCGGACGTCCGTGTAATTAACGAGCGTTCGATTACGCAAGTTACGGGACGCGGAGACGTACGCGAGATTGAAAACTCGTTCGCACAGCACGCGTGTAAACTCATCCTCTTCCGCGCGCAATCACGTCTGATTAGTGGAATCAGCTGCGGATTTTGCGTAACAACAGGGTTCGATATCGCGCGATACACGCCGGCACGTAATAATGACGATTCAGGCGAGCACAAATATGTTTTTAATTAAATAGCGCGTTTGCATTATCCGTTTGAAATAATGATTGGCCGACTCTCTCGAAGGGATTGGGGCAGAACGCGGGGCGCGAGGGAGGGCTCGAACGAGTAATCGTGTCAAAATGAAATTCGCAAATGCAATGCCGCACATATTGCGCCGTGTATCATAACCGTCGCGTTGCGTTTTCCTACAATCAAATGTCACGATGCGAAATTAATGGACGAAGCAACAACGTAAAGCTCGAGCTGGTTACATCGAGGAGCTAACAGAACGAGATCGAGTTGTATGATTGCGGGATAAATTGATGAGCAGAGATGCGTAGGAAGATAGTACGCAGTGAATAGCCGTCACTGTTAGTACGAAAAAAAAAGCGAGAAATGGAAACGTGTAATCACACAATGCAATTTTTACGATGTAGATTTATATATCATCCCTTTTTTTTCGAAGTAATCAGTTGCAATAGAAAGAAATACGGAGAACAAAACACGTAACACGAATTTTTCATCGTTAAAATCCGGCCGGAAATAGACGCCACGTGACTTTCCGTTGCACAATGGAAAGCGAAGTATTTCGTTAACGAGAAATGCGCGGGATATCATTGCCACAGAGAGAGAAAGAGAGAGAAAGAGAGAGAAAGAGAGAGAGAGAGAGAGAGAGAGAGAGAGAGAGAGAGAGGGAAGCGGGATCCGATCGTACGGAAAGCAATACCGTGTGTCCGTTTTGGGAACGACTATCGAAGTGTACGAGAGGGAAGAGGGGGTGGAGATGAGCCCGAGGTTGTTCCGCGAGAGTCACCAGTTGTAATCGTTGTTATCAAGTAGAGGTTAGCGGGTGGGTTCGCGTCCGTTGTTTGCATTCGACGGGGTTTGGAAGGAAACACGAGATGAGAGAGAATCGTGAGGGATGAAGGAAGCGAAGGGGATTGAGAGAGAGACAGAGAGAGAGAGAGAGAGAGAGAGAGAGAGAGCGCAGAGAGCTTGTGTTCGTGATAGGCGGAGCCGAGTGGCGGTCGATATGAAACACCCCTCAATGAAACAAGCTCCATCCTTGCGCCCTTCTCATTCCTTTCTCTCTCACTCTCTCTCTCCGTCTCTTCCTCATTCCGTCATCCCCTCGCCGACTCCTCGCTCCCCTAACCACTCCCGCCTACACTCATTCACCCTCGAACGCTTCCACCTTCTCTCTACTCTGCACTTATCCGCCCTGAAGCTTATACAACGTGATCTGTCATAACGGCGCACCGCGAGACTTTTAACCCCATCCGTATCTCTTTTTGCACCTGGTGAGGAAAATTTCGTTTCAACGAGAAAGGGAGAGGCAACGAGGCGTACAAAGATATGAACTCGCTCGCGACAGTTTTTGCGATGGTTAACGAAGTTACTTATCATCACAAATTACAATTAATTTGCGAAAACTCACAACTAACCCAGATAAATAAATCAGGCGGAACGGTGATACATAACTCACATTCTCCTCATTTCAAGAAGCGAAACAGTTTGCGAAAGCACTTAATGTTAATTAATGTAACATCTAATGTTTTTATAACAGCGCTCTTTTCACGTCTCTACAAAGAGAAAAGGTTTGGTAGCATAAAATCGTTGAATGTCTGGTTACGCACCACGAAACATTTTCAATGGGATTAAACAACGTATCGACGTGTAATACGAATGCAGGATTACAGGGTAGAATTGGCGTGAAGTTGACGGCACGTTGGGCAACGTGTAATTTGAATTGACTATTAATCGTCCGCGTAAACATTGGCTCGCGCTGATTTACATCGCGCATTCAGCGCTAAATGTTTATTTGTCTAAAGCCAGCTCCAAACGATATGCATCCGCTCGTTAAATATTCCAAAATTCTGTATTTACGCGATGAATTTTAGGAATATTCAATATTGTCATGTGAAATCATGTGGTTTAGCTTTAAATGTACAGTATATACGCATACAAATGTCGTCGCTTTTTTCTTTCTTCCTTTAAATATATTTTCAAAGCAATCGTGATCGAAAGTTTCATCACGAATGTTGCGGCGTTTCTCGTCGTTACTCAGCTTTTAAAAATTTGTAGATAAAGAAAAGCAAATTTGAGCACTAAATGTAAATTTCAAATTCAAATATCACTACGGAAACTTTCAGTTTTCTGCATTTTTCAACAACGATACTTAGATTATTTAAATATGCAGCAATGTTCACAAATATATTTTCTTTTTCCAGTGTGTCTATTACTTTTCACGCAATTCTATATCCGTGGAATATCATTTGATGTAATATATATACCGCAATTTTAAAATTTAGATTTTTATGAAACGGCATTCAGTACAATTTTTCTAATTTATTTTAGTAATTGTTTTTCGCGTGTATCATATATAGATAGTTATTGTTTGCGATTCTTTAATCTTAATTGAGTCTGACGGTCCTCGAGAAATTCCGCAACAGTTTCTGATACACAATAAACATAAGGCAATCTGACGGTGTCGTTCGCGGATAGTCCCGTAATGTTTCGCGGGGGACAGTCCCGGCGAGGATTCTGATTTCTCCGTAAATCCTGCTCCGGATTCGGCGTACCCCGTGGTACCGGCGAGCGAAAACCGACGCTGTCAACGAATCGATATCCGGATGGGCGTGGCCTTGTCGATCCTCTCGCGGACGGAATAGAGCGCGCGGAATACCCCGATGTGCTCTCGCAGATGCTCGCACCGTGGAAGATTTAGCGGCTCGATTTAGCAGTATTCGATATTCCCCTCGTCCGTCGTCGTATCCGACGTCGACGACTATAATTAAAAGTCGTTCGGATTTCGTTGCAGATTCCGCTTGATAGATAACGTGTAACAAGAGGCTTCGATAAAGTGTACAATTTCTCTCTTTTCATACAGCATGCCATTCTGTCAATTCTGTATCAACCAAGATATCAACTCTTTCTTAGCGAACGTCCAATGAGACATTAGTATTGAATATTTTTATGTAAACATAACGAATATCTTCGTGATGAAGTATGAAACAAAATTCGATGTTTATTAAAAATAATATGCATGATAAGATTTTGATACTGATTTGTTTAGCGAAGAGTATTGCATAATAAGATTTTATTTAACAAACAGCTTTATCATCAGTCGCTTATAATACCATGATACTACTATTGAGAAATATTCAAACAATCTGTCGATGAAAGGAAATGGAGCAAGTCCAAGACACCTTGTATAATCATTCTCGTGACGTGTCAAAGTAAACTGTTATCTGCGGCGGAATATTTCATTACGCCTTAGCGCACACGAACGAAAGTGTATTAACGACAGAGTTCAGACCTTCCCTCCGCCGCGGCGCCGCGCCCTCCCGCCCAGAATGTTGCATATAAAACGCCTTAATGGCAGTACGATAAGGACATGATTTATCGTCGCTATAACTCCCGAGTGTCGCCGGGGTGTAGGGCATGTCAGCCGGCTACTTGCTCTCAACGAGCGCGATTAACGTATTTATTCACCTTCCGCTTTCCGCGCTAAACGCTACGCCACGTCGAAGCAGAGTACGGATGCTTAGCTTCAACATCAATACCGAAAGAATGTATGGACATTGCATTCAGTGCCGAAGAGAACGTATCCATATAGCTTGAAATATCGCTATTTGTCGGAAGATTAGTATTTATGACCAGACAGCATAAAATGCAAGAACATAAAAGATATAAAAGACTGCAAAGACATAAAATGATATATAGAGCGCTCATATTTGTCGTATCATATTTATGTATCACATCAATTTATTTATTTTTAAATGTTTTATCAACCTAAAGCTAACTCCTCTCTCTCTCTCTAAAAACGTATAGAAACATTATGATTTTCGAGTTATAAAGAAATCTCGAATTTTAAGCAATTGAGGAAGCTTTGGATCTGTAAAACTAACTGATAAAACTTTGTTCTTAATTAAATTCAAACAGATTGTACTTTCATAGGATTTTAATTTCAAAGCTTAATCACCATGATATTTTACGTCGAAAGTTAAAGACACGATGAATAATGATCTCTCATTAAATTTTCATTGAGAAAAAATCCAAATAACTCTAATAACTCCTCCTCGTGAAGATTAATCACATCGTGATTAAGGTATTGGGAGTGATATTTTGAAATACGAATTTATTTTACGCGCACAACGCACTAAATGCTGTAAAAGGATATTTTTCCGGTTATTTTCGAAAAAGCAATCTTTAGATGGTTTGATGCAGGACAAGCATGTAGCGAGTAATATACTGAACAATATATCAAATAAAAATACTCGAAAATCCGATCCAATATTACTATGGTCGAAAACGGTGATGACTAAATTATAAAACACCTTTGTTTAAGAAGAAAAATCGACGCGTGAATATTCCAGTATTCCGGTATTATATCGACAATACTCGCTCGACCCCAGGCGCATTAACGAATGTTAAATCAATTAATCCTCGGAGCAGGGTTCCCAGCTATCGGGGCGAGCTAATCCGCCCAGCGAGAGGCAGAAGGGGAGCCAGTCTGAACAGGAGAGAGAGGAGGAAGAAAAGAATAGAGACCCTTTAATAAGGCAATGTCACACTTTGTGCAAAATCGTTTGCTGTAGCGTATAGTGAAACTCACTAAAAAAGTTCAAGTGTTTGCTTCTAAAAAAAAAAAACACTATTTTATATATCAAAGCATAAATAATGTATATGTATTTCTCTCTTTCTCCCTCTTCCCCTCCCCCTCTCCCTCCCCCCTGTCTCTCTCTCTCTCTCTCTCTCTCTCTGTGTGTGTGTTTTTTATATCCACTAATACATCATAAAATAATGTTAAAGTTAACTTGTTTGATATTTTACGTTTCAGTGAATAACGAAAGCAATTTCTTACTTTTTATTTTCAGTATTATATTGTATAGAAATTTTCTTCTCTCTCTTACGCCAAATACATCATATTTTCAAAGCTTATCCGCTAAAATGGTGTGTGTAAAGTTCGTACCCCTACTTTAAAATTTTTTAGTTCTGATTAGAGTTTCAGCTTTTTTTCGAAAAGTATAAGAGTATTCTTATGTTAAAAAAAAGATTTCCGGCGATTAACACTTTGAAAAGTGTTTGAAAAAGACAATTAAAAAATGGAATGCTAACTTTACACCAAACTTTAAGACCGAATAGTTCTGACCAAAAGCAATAATTCCGAGTATCGATTTTTACTTTTCTTGATAATGAAAAATAAATACAATTATACAAATTAATGAATTAAAAATACATATTTTTTCCAAAAAAAATACAATTTTAAAAAACTGTATAATATTTATGTAATGATAATATACTCCAGTTTTTTTACATTATATTTTCAGAATTTTATCTTGTTTTTCAAACTCTCCTTATTTTTCTCTTTTCAAACAAGGTTTTCGCAACGCAATTCTCTGCACAATTATTATAGTTTCCGCCAGAACAGTCAATTTTACTGAAGCAATCAGAATTAAGAATATTATTTCGCGACTTTTATTAAAGTATCTTTAGGAAGAGATTCTAAGAAACAAGTAAAGAGACAGAGACGGTGGCAGTAAGTAAACGTAAAGTATGTACAGGATTCTCCCTATGAGAGTAGCTGGTCGTATCAATAATAAAGGATTCCGGTGGAAGAAGGGAGGAAGAAGAGAAAAAGAGAGAGAGAGAAAGAAAAAGAGAGGAGGCAAGGGGATTCTTCGGGGCTCATGTTTATATGCGGGTTTATTTCTTTCACGGTCTGGTCCTCATTCACCGTTCGCATTATCTCACTCTCTCACTCGCATATTCCGCCTCTTAGACCCGTCCCCGCCCTTCCCGCTCCACTCTTCCCGCACCCTTGATGGCCATTAAAATTCTGAGCGCTACACTGCTGAAAAATTACAGGACCTCCCCCTTTATCCGCGTCCCCTCGTCGTGCTCCTTGAGAAAATCCCTCTCGCTCACGCCAATTGAGTGCGAGGCGCGTCGCGTTCTCTCTTCCTCTTCATCTCGCCATATCGTCTCTCTATCTTTTCTGGTTCGTTTGGGTCTCTCCGCTCTCCGTCCTCGTCGCGCTACCGTATCCACCATTCGACTCCTCTTCAGGGTTTACTCTTTGCTCGGTTGCCTTGTTCCCTCTTGCAGCTTGCATCTGTCCTATTCTCTCGCCTTTCGTATATCTCGTGCTAGTTCATATTGCTCTGGGAGTCTTCTCTATCCTTATCTTTTATCTCTTATTCTCCTTGTCGCTTTCGTTCCCTCTATCTTATAACCTGTTTTCTTCCTTGTCTCTCGTCCTGCATCTGTCTTTTGCTATTTTCCTCCGATACTCTCGTCTGTCTTTTTCCTTTCACTCTCACTCCCTTTGTATCTCGCTTCCTCTTTGTCTTGCATCTCTTCCCTGTCTCGTATTAACTTGTACAATCTGCTTGAGTCCCTGGTTCCTTTTCTCTCGCTCTCTTTTTCTTTCCTTGTTTATCAATCTGTCTCTTGCTAGTTTCTACTAAGAGTTTCATCTATTCCAGTTTCTTTCTCTCTCTTTGGACTCATTTTCTGTTGTAATTTGTTTCTGTCCTTTTCTTCTGCTTTTCATCTATCTTTAGCTAGCTCGTTTTCGCTCTCATTTTCTTTTATGACTTATTTGCCTCTTTGTCTTTCACTTTTTATCCGTCTCCTTCTAACTTCTTTTCTTCTCTGTTGCTCTCTTGCTTCCTCTTACAGATCGTACTTCCTCTCATCTTTAATATAACTCTTACTAGAGGGATTCTCTATCTCTGTTTCTTCTTTTCTTTCTTTCTTCTCCATTCTCACTCAATCTTGTACTTTGGTCTTTCTTTATCTTTCATGTATTATCTATTTCTTGCTAGCTCTTGCAGGAATGCGTATGCTTGTTCTTCGCTCTCTCTCTCTCTCTCTCTCTCTCTCTCTCTCTCTCTCTCTCTCTC
>NW_020211369.1:0-9954 GCF_003070985.1 Temnothorax curvispinosus | reverse complement strand
CTATTAGTTTGAGTTAATGAATCATAATCAAAGAGAGAAAAAGTACATAAAAATGATTACATGATTCTTTTATATATTCCTAGAATTATTTTCAAAGTATTTCATTTTCTATGACATCGGACAATAATTACACACATTCTTAATATCACTAATTGTTTTTATTGAATTAATTCGTCATTTGTCTTAGAAAGAACAAAAAGTGCTGATTGCCTAATTTACAGTTGTATAACCAAGATCGCCGAGAAATATATGGTCTCTTATCATGGATTACAAAAAATTCGCGTGATCTCGAAATTAGCCTTGAGTAATTAAACACAATTAATGAGATAACTTTTAAAGTCCTATCTTCTTGAGATTTTTCAAGTGTTCTATTTCTCTCTCTCTCTCCCTTTTTTCTTCACCAGTCCGATTCACCGAAGTCAGCAAATCGATTCGCCGCCGGCGCGGCGCGGTGCTCGGAAAATAGTAATTTTCATCGCTATGGTAATTTGCCGAATCTAGATGCACTTGTGGTAGGCTTAGACTGATTGACCCTTAAAGTGCGTACGTTTTTTTGGTACCTTCTAAGTGTATACGTGCGTCTGTCACGTTTAACGCTATTTTTCCCTATACTTTAAAGTATTTTAAAAAATCTAAAAAAATTCATGAAACATCTGTCTACATTGTAGTTGACGATTTTATGGTCATTTTGATAAACATCGTTTATTTAATATCTCCTAACAGGCTTGCAAGTTTTACAGTTACGAACAGATATCACTTTGGCTCAGACGCCGTAGACCCACGTTAAGGGTTAATAAGGTAATTCGCTGAAATTCGTTCTCTTGCTTTATCCTCTCTGTGTAGTTGTCCGCGTGTGACAAAAACGCGCATGTCGAAATATACACGAGATACGTGGGGTTGCTCCTGTACTGATACATATATATACATACATATATATATTTTTTATTTAAAATATAGTTATATGTATATATATATATGTATAAATTTAATTTACTAATACATTTTATAGATATGAAACCTTAAAAATTATATCATTACTGGACAGATATGGCAGAAAAAAAATCGAGATAGACGAAATTGGCATATAATGATGATATAAAATTCTAATATATATAGCAACTAAGATTGTTACAAATACGTTTCTGGATTAATGACATATATTTAACATGAAGCTAGAGTTGTATATGAGAATATAGACACGGTGTCAGGCAACCGTCGAAAGCGATTACGTTAGAAATTATGTTCGCGGAACGATTTCTACTTGCTTCAGCATTAATTTCGGATCTGATGATGTTAAAAATTATATTGCCGGTCAAGATGTCAGAAGATTTTATTCCCATTTATGTTAGAGCGTACCTCGAGATTTTATCTTTAAACACGTGCGAAAGAATGACATAGATATAAATAGAACAGAGAACTTCTCCTCGAATAATATGTCTTAAATTTTTGTTGATACTTTTTTCTACTCCGCGGTGCGTCTTATCATTGGACTGTCATGCTGTTTTTGGTATCGAGTCCATTATTTCATATTTTACATTTAAACAAATGATACAAACTATCTTTGAATAGCATTTTTTTAATGTTCTGATTATTAATATTATATTAAAGATTTCGGTTCTTTTATCATATGTATTATTCTCTCGTCATTGCTCTGGCATTTATGATAAAGACGTCTTGATAAAGTCTCCTCCGACGGAACAAAACAAGATCCGGCATGACGCGAGCAATGACGTCCAGCCGGAAAAAATCGGATTAAGCAATCCGATGTCGCTGGATCAACAGGATTTTCGTCTCACGTCCCGTTAATCCTAATCTGGTTTATGCGATTCAACTAACTAGGTCTTTCTACTGTTTCCTGTCTCTTACTTTTTCCGACTAGGGAATCATACGCGAAGTTAGTTTTCTAACTGGGGTAGGCAATCGCATAAGTGACAGACATTTCGACGGATGCCTAAATAGATTAGATAAATATTTTGATAAAGCCGAGAATAATTTTACACATATTTTTTCTCGCAATAACGTAAAAATGAGGAGTAAAAGAATTTACGATTATTATTCTCTTGAAATTTATACGCGTGAAATTAAGGCATTATATTTACGCGTCAGAGGAGAGAAAATTATTGAGGATTATTTTAAGTGTTTTCTAATGTCTCTGCCGAGGACAGTGCCGTTTGAGCAGTTAACTTTAATCGGCATTGATGTGATACGTGAACACCCTGTATGTCTTATATTCGTTGAGACCGTTATTCAAGCATTTAAGTCGTTACGCGATAATATCGGAATTCTACGTGGTACTTATACGCGAGATTAGCTTCTAAACGTGTTACCTTAATTTATGTTATTGATTTCGTGATTAGATAATAATTTAACGCTTGAATAACGTACGGCCACATAATTTCTTTTTGCAAAACTTAACTTTAAATGACTATAATCGCCGCAACGATTTAAAACAAATCAACTCGAGCTTCATGTTAAATATACGTCATTAATCTGGAAACGTATATTTTTAACAATCTTAATTGCTGTATTAGAATTTTATACGATCATTATGCGCCAAATTCATCTATCTCGATTTTTTCCTGCCATGTATATGTCCAGTAATGATACAATTTTGAAGGTTTAATATCTATGCATATAAAATGTATTCAGCAAATTAACTTCCAAGGAGTACAAAATATATTACGCATCCAACTATTCGCTCAACAAAGATATCAATAGGTCTATTCCCTTTGTAGTTCGGCCTTTGTATTCTCTATTAAGAGAATACAAATCACTTTTGAAAATTTTATGGAATAACTTGAGAGAAAGAAATTTCAAAAACAACAATGGTGAAATTATTCGTTGATTAAAATTAAGTGACTTTAAATTATTTTCGTTAATATTATGATTCGCGCTATCCAGGTGATCCGTTTTTGTTGTATCAAGTCAAGAGATAGCTTCGGGCATTAACGGCGGGTTGCATGCGAGTCGATTACGCGGAATAGTTTACGATTTCGAAGTTAACTTGCGAACGTTCACGGACTACGTCGCCGTCGATGCCGTTCTACCACCCTCGCCTTTCTCGCCCTTCCGCGAGAGGGATGAGATGCGCAAGGTCAGATCTTAAGGGTGGGAGGAGGGTTGCTAGGTTGACAACCCTGCCAGCCAGGCAGAGGGACTCCGCCCATTGGCGGAAACCGCGGAAAAAAAGGAAGAGGAGGGTGAATTCCGTGGGTCTCAATGATGGCGATAAAAACGGCGAGAGGGCGAACGGAGGGAAGAAAAGGAAAAGGGATAATGGTAGGGCGAAAGAAAAAGAGAAAAAATAGAGAGAGAGAGAGAGAGAGAGAGAGAGGCAGAAAGGAGGAGAAGGAGCAAAGGGCGAAAGAGCAGTCTCGTTCGCAAATGTTAATTAACGACGAATTATAATTATTCGCTGTCCCAGGGCCCGGTCGCGAGAGGCGCGCGAAAAAGCGGCCGCGAAATTAGCCAGATGAAAGATCGCGCAACTATAAATGCCCGAAGCGCGATCGTTAAATTCATCGATGCAATAATCCGCGGCTTTTTGTTTAAGTGCCGCGAGATTTATGGTCACGGTACCCCGTCGCGACGCTCGAAATGCTCCCTTTCCTCCCGCCTCGTCTTTCTTGCGAATTAGAAGGGAGCGTCGTTATAGCTAGGCAATCGCAACGCCGCCGCAGTCCAAAGCAGTGAGAAATTTTAGCTGACCGTTCGACGATCGTAACGCAAACATTTTAACCGCGATATTTTACATTGTTCAAATTGCCGTGCTTAAATTACTGAGCGATGCCCGGTAGTAATTGAAACCTCAGTTAGCGCTAATTTTTGATATGTTTAATCGTTACGGTTATATTAACAATGAATGATGTGCATACAGGTTTGCAGCGGAAAAATGTGCGTTCTCCCTCGATGAATTTAAAGACTCGTTTAACGAAACTCTTGTTTATCGAATTTTTCATTGACAGTCGTCGATCGTCAATATTAATTTTCAATCATTAACGATTTATTTCTACTAGACACTACAGACGCGCGCTACGCGCGCGCTATTTATCTTTAACGTTTCACTATTAACCCTATTATACACAACTGTCAAAATATACAATGACAGCTGCAAATGAAGTAAGCGCAGCAAGAAAACCAATCGGCATCGCGGAAAAGCGGCAACAATAAACTTCACATCTCCTTTTTAGAAAAGGAACTAAAGTATAAATATATTTTACGGCCGTAATCTTTAAATCAAATATGTTTATAAAATACAGTTACAAACTAAAAATATATTTTACGACTGTAATCTTTAAATCAAATATATTTATAAAATACATTCACATCTTGGGTAAACCAAGATATCGTTTAACTTTGATTTTTCGACAATTATTCATACAAGTGCTGATACAACAATAATAAAATATGAATAAAATAAAATATTGTTTTTAGGAAGATCTAAATTGGGATACAAAAGTTAGGTTCATGCCAGCTAACGCAGTTATCCTCGCAATGTCAAATGTTGCTCTTGATGTAGTAATTGTAATTACGATTATCTAGATTCAAAAATGTATGGTTTATAATTTACGTTTAGCAATATTTGTACTAGGTTAAGAAATGATACGCACATTCTGTTGTTTGCAACACTTTAGTGGATTACCGCACGAACATCTGCAATTGCCAACTCTTTCTATTTTTCTTTGTTCAAAAATTACATATTTCGAATTAAATTTTGATTGCGGAGAAAAAAGAAACGTAATTACATTCAATTCTCAGTAGCGTCGAGAAGGGAGGAAAATAACACCAGATCGTTTAGGATTAATGTAATTTGCAGAAAGTGCGCGATATGCCGTCAAGATTCCTCGAAGAAATCCGCCAGCCCCAAATTCATTAAAGAATCTGCGAAACTTGAAAGGAGCGCACGCGACTTTCGTCATCAATCTTATCAGCTCAATAAAAACAGGGATTTTTTCCGCAAATCGGATTAGTTGCCGCTTTACATGATTAGTACGGCGATTATGTCGCATTGTTGCATTTTTACACCGGTCCGGATTGTGTCAACCAGATCGTACGGCGATTTAACCGTCGAATATACAAAAAAGTCGAGCACAATGCACGCCTCGTTATGCACGCGCGCTCTTACAATGAAAGCGCTTAATCTTCTTTCTAAATAAAACGCGCGCCACGCTCGAAAGGCTCCGAACATTTCGTTCGATCGATGCTCCCAACGCGATTAATAAGCCATCTCCCCCCTTTTTTTTTTCATATAACAAATCATCGCCACGCGCGCTTACTTTGCGTATCTGCATGTGATTTTAATTCGACTCATTGCGGATAATTTCGCGCATAATTCCGATCAAATTTCCATTGTGATAATTACTCGACGGGCGCTCCGAAACGAGCGCCCGGAAATTAGTATTTATAAATAAATATACGCGTGTGTGTTTCGCGAAAGAAGGATTTAACGTTTTGCGAGCGCCGCGCCGGCGATATATATTCCATTCTTTCAGCACTGGGAAAACAGAATTGTGCAGTTATTCGAAATGGAAAAGAAAGAGAGAATATTCTCGAGTATAAACTGAAACGTTACTAGCCGCGATTTGAATCTCGCGATGCACCCGCGATTACATTAAATCGCGTAAAGCCGGGTTTGTTGCGTTACGCGGAATGCGTAGCGCATATATTTACAGCGCGAAATGTTCAGCATTGCGTGCAGAACCAATATTAATTTAAGCTTTGCCCGGAACCAGTGACGTAACGTTTGTGTCCGCCGCGCGCATGCATTAATAACCCCGCGTGCGTTAATATTTCATCAAATTTCAATTGAAATTTTCGAAATTGTACATGTATCAGATCGAGCCGTTTGACGAAGCGCAAAAAGATTTGCGCATTTCATCCTTGAAGGACGGGAAAAAAAGAGAGAGAGAGAGAGAAAAAAGAGAGAGAAGCAGGTAGTTTAAAGGGGGAGGTATTGAGCGAGCTTGTACTGGCGGGGCTGAACGTCATGTCCGTAAGATCGCGGAGCCCGAAGTGACGGAGGTGCGTAATGTGTTCTCTTTTAATTTCAACAGGGAGACGCGGTCTGGCGATGCTCCTGTCATGTGCAGGATGCGAGAAACCGATAATGGATCAGTACCTGCTGAACGTTTTGGATCGTGCATGGCACGTCGAGTGCGTGCGCTGCTTCGACTGCAGAGCCGCGTTGCAAGACAAGTGCTTCTCCAGGGAGGCGAAGCTCTTCTGCAGGAACGACTTCTTCAGGTACGCGGCCGTCTATGTGTGCGCGCGCGCTTCCAATCCTCACGTGGAAAGATTCTTCTGACTTAACCCCAGTATCCAGAGCTAGTTTATTTTAGAATAAAATATGACAGCGTTATATCAGTATTATCAAATCAAACACGTCAAATTTGGTAATACAATCGTTTATTAACGATTGAATCGTTGTGCAACGTACAATTTTCTGATACAGAAAAATTATTGACATTGCGGAGAAAAGATTAATTGACACTTAATAGAATTATCTTTTCATTTGAGGAGCATTTGCAAAACGCCAACATTCCTTAAGGTGATCCATGCAAATGACTGACGATTATAGAAATTGATTAATCATTACCATAAATAGGAAATTATTATTATTGAGCGGCATTATTAAATCTCGCACATCTAATTAGATCTCACGTTCATGATATGCATGTATATATGCATCGATCAATATAGATACGGTCGATATCATATAGGCTGAATATAGATCGACTACGTGACTATCCTCTCATTGCTACACGGAGAGAATTTTTTGTTATATTTTACCCTTAAATTCACTATAAACTTGGGACAACTTGGCAACCAAGGAATTTTTGAAATATACAAAAGACATTTTACAAACAACGTGATAAAAATTACCAAGCAGATTGGTAAATTTTGAAAAATTATTGAAATTTTCTAGATATATTTTAGTAAAATTAATCAAACATTTTATATTTTAATGCAATAGATATTAATACTTTTTATTATGGTAGATATTAATCAGAATAGCTCGCATAAAATTCTTGGTGGATACATGTTGTCCCACAACTAACCATGATTTCAGGGTAAATTCTACGAAAAAATTCTCTCCGTGTACTGTGCTACGGTCATTCTTAAAAATTTACGCCGATTTATATTACAATGTATTTATGATACAAAATGATAAAAATTTCAAAGTAGCCTCTCATTTCTCGTCTTCTAGTTTTCTATCGGACTACCGCGAAAGTTCGCGTTGTCGAGTTTCTCGCCATTCCGCGCACCTTTCCCGGTGCGAACCGACCGTCTTCTTCCCGTTTGCGATCTATCGGCGATGAATCACGCGGGAAAGATCGGCCGTCGGTGTTTTTGCGTGATTAAGCGACGGATCGGCGCGATTCGAGAAAAAGGGATTCCTCGCGGAGAGTAGGCCTTGGCGTTTTCTCGTCGAACAACGCGGGCGCCGTTTCGCTCGGCCTGACCTTAACCCGGCGTTACTAAGGCGGGGGTATGACAAATCCCGGATACTATAGACATAGTATTATTTTCACATTTACTTTGTCAGTGTAATAAAAAAAATTTTTTAACAAATTTTGAACCCAACCATTTTTATTGGTATAACTTGGTTTCGGGGACCAAACTTAATTTTAAGTATTTTAAAAAATTTCATTGTGACTCCTAACTTAGCTGAGCTTTAAGTTCTTTTTTAGTAACGGCGAGTTAAAAATCGACTATTTTTTCGCTTGAGCGATGCATTAGATACGCTGACGCTGTTGTAAAGCGAGCGTCGAAACATGTAAACTAGCTGCGCGACGCGTGTTTTCGTTTTTGCGTATCTCGGAAAAATATGAGGAGTGCACGCTGACGAGTTTCCGGTGAATCTTACATGCGACACGACTCGTCGAAACGCGAAAGCGCGAGGGAATATTCGAAACGCGGATTACGAGCGGCTTGCTTTTATAAGTCAGAAGTCGAAATCACAGAACCTCGGAGAGGTTCTTAAGCTTCTCTTTCTCTCGTGTTGTCGGAAGTTCGCCGGAAGGAAAAGTAGTTCAACCTAGTGATTTGAATTAATGATCGTCGCGCATAGAGGCGATTTAAACGGCTCGGCAGCATGGCCGATGATTAATTCAGACACCCGTAGAGCAAATTGCTTTCGACGTCGTTTTCGGCGGTTGCTTTATTCCTGTACGGCCATCTCGCGCTGCAAAATTAGCGAAGGAATAATAGCTCGATACATCGTGTGGCAAGCAATTTCGTATCGCCGACTGCGGACTATTCCTTTCAAACCTCGCCATCCTTTCGTGCATTTCATAATTTTGTAGAAATTTATAAAAGTACTTAACACATTCGTAACGAGCATCGTAACGTTGTCACGAATTATTACGGTTCCTTATTATGTGTATTTCATACTTAATTGCAAATTATTGTCAGTGCCATTATTATTTATAATTTGTCTTTGAAAGCTCAGTTTAAACTTGAATTTAAATCGATCGAGATGATGCTGCAAATTATCGTTACGGTAGATCGTAACGAAATATAATTAGTTGTCTCAGTCGCTTATAACTAACAAAAAAAAAAAGTCGACGTCCGCCGCAACCGGTCTTCATTATTCGCGGCACCACGTCGCCATAGATCTGTCGCATCCTACGGTCCTTGCCGTTCCACGTGGGTGGCGAACTATGATATCACCGTATCGATTAGTCAAGGCGAAAAATGGCGAGTTCGCCGCACCGCGCCGCTGTGGCGAATTCAATTTCGCGGCCGGTACTTTTCTGCGGTAGCCGGGCCGCGCGGATCGTTTGCAAACACAAAATCGCCGCATTCCCGGACGCGGTCCCGCGGAGAGGAGAGGTACACTCGCTTCTTTCGTGACTTCTGGAAGTGATGAACGATCCTCTTTGTGACCGGCGGGAACCGCGCTGTAGCGCGGAATGGTAGCGCGGGCGGGGGTCGGTGGAGGAGGAGGAGGTGGAGGAGCGCCTCCGATATACGTACGTATGTACGCGAGCGTGTACGAATGTATAACGAACGTGTTGTATACATTACGAGGCAGCTACTTTGCATCTCTCCGGCCCGATGAAAAATTCATCAGTCGATCGAAAAATTCATCGCTGCGGTGGAAAAAGCGTCGCGAATGCAGGACGCGGGATACCCCGCGCGTCTTCCCGACCGATTCGTCGACCGATCGCCGACGGAAGCTGGCGTGATTTGTAAGTTAAAATCAGATAATTGAGCATCGTGTAAATTAATAACGCAAATCACGCGTTTAATTTATATGCAATATGATGCAGGAACGATTTAGAACCGCGGTTAAAACGACAGTCGCGATATATTCTACTTAAGGGCTTTCGATTAACTTAATTGATGAATAATTAATAAATTTTCTAACTACATAATTCGTCGTTTCTAATCCAATCTTCTCGTTCATACATTAAACAACAAAAAAATTAAAAGGATAAAGAATTTTACTTTATATACCCCAAGGGGCCTTAAAGGGCGTTTTGAAGGGACGTACCCAACCCTAACCTTCAATTCATCCTACTACCACCTTACTATTTCCTACTTTCCTACTTTGGACCAACGGTTTAACGTCTCTTCCGAAAGACGGAGCCCAGTTTTCTCCGCATCTGCACGGAGGAACGCGGTTTTTTTCGGAAAAAACTTTTCCATGATTCATGGCTCTAGTGGACTCGAACCTGGTTCCTCAGATTACGAGTCTGGCGCTCTACCACTAGACCACACCGCCGCCCAACAAAAAAATTAATAATTCTATCTATATTAACAAAATATTGCGAGCATTTCTTGACAAGTTAATCGCCGCTTAAGTTAATCAAAGTTCACTCGAAGTCACCTTAAAATAGAGGCAGATATTCGTTTTAACCCTATTTCATCCAACCAGCCTTTTCGTGTCCCAAAAGTTTCTAACAGTCGTTTGTTCCGGAAAACAAATGATCGTCAGATGATCCCCCC
>NW_020211368.1:0-1434 GCF_003070985.1 Temnothorax curvispinosus | reverse complement strand
ATATATATATATATATACATACATACATACATACATACATACATTATATTACATATATATATTGCATACATTATATTACATTATATACATTACGTTATATTCGGTAATGTCCCCACGGCAACGTATCGGTCGAATCCGGCACGATATATCGCTTATCGTCGTACGGACTCAGAGCGATTTTCGTCTCGCTAATAGTGTACACTTCGTGCATTTTCGATCTTATGCACGACTGTGGTCGAGTCATTTCGATCTCATCGTTCAGACACCGCGTGTAGTCGTCGAATGTGATGGTGCGCGCGATGACGTTGCTTTTGACACCTTTCGCTTTTTTACAATCCTTTTTGCCATCAACTCGCAAGGCGTACATTTTCGCCCTAAGTCCAACGAATTCGGTCATGATCACACCGTTGTTTTCATCCTTCATCAGGCCCGGCACTTTTTTATTGACGAGAGGCATATCATAAGCATTATCTACCGCATAGTCACTTGTGTCGAACCGGGCTATATCATGTTTTATGTTCTCGTACGCGTCGTCGCACTTGATATAATAAATCAAACTGTCCGTGTCGGTATACATGATTCTACACGAGTCGCGGTACAGGGGAGACATGTATTCGTGGTGAAATTCGTATAGGCACACCTTCGACAAGTCGAGAATGCACATGCCGACGTAGATCGGTTTGTCGATTTTCACCTCGAGTTTGCGCAGTTCGATGGCTACCAGATTTTCCGAAAACACGCTACTGCTGTGGAAATTCGGTCGCGCGATCATTGCCTCCGCGCCGTATCTACCCTTCCACGTCGTCACTAATTTTACATCGACGTGGTTGCGTACATTCTCCATTGTTTTCCCAAAAACAGCGTTATTCATTAATTTATATAATGTTTTTTCGAACTCATTTTTTGCCTGTGTCCTGAATTTTGTATTGAATTCGATGTAAGAACGGAGCCACTCAGATTGAGCGAATTGCAATACGCGATGTATTTTAGTGACGCGTAGACCATGGCGCATGCACTGCTGCAGATTGCGATAATAGATGACATAACGCTCCTTATCGTGCAGCGTGGCGAGAAGTTTGTCCTGCCGTTTGCCGGGCGGTTTATCGCGCATCGGACAGAACGGTAAGTCAGCGTGCGCGTCATGTTTATCCTGCGGATACTCGAGATCGACCTCGAGAATATAGCCCGTAGGCGAATCCAAAGCGATCGCGTTAACGTCGAAATTTGACGCGTCTTCGACCCATCGAAACTCCGCGTAGGGCAGTGGCTTACACATCGCCCAGCCGTATAAGTTGTTGACATCGAAGTACATTAGGTACGACGACGGTTTCGATGAATTGTACGACTTCATATACTTGTTGTTGGCCTTCGCGTATCTGCCGGAACATGACTCAGCCCGCCACGAATACCACGTTCGACAAACATGACCATGTC
>NW_020211367.1:0-1172 GCF_003070985.1 Temnothorax curvispinosus | reverse complement strand
TAACTAAATTTGTTTCTTAAGATGCAGTCTATGATTATAAATATTTTCTCGTATTTGAAAAACACACTTACCTTGGTGGGATTCGAACTCGGGACCTCTGCATCGAGAGCCAACTGCCTTACGTGGTAGACTACTTCTTAATTTGATGTAAGCGTTATATATAGTCTACATATGTCATAACCAGCGCAAATATATAATTTTTCAAAAATTATCTTAAGAAACAAATTCAGTTAAAAAAGAGTAATAAAATTTTGAATTGGATATATGATATAATATTTCTTAATGTCGGGGGTGAATGTCAGAAACCGGCTTATTATGAAATTTTGTGTTCGTAAATATATTTATAAAAAAAAGTATATTTATAAAGTTGAAACATTCTTATCAAATCCTTACACAAGAACCTTATTAGACAAAAATAAGAAAACTTTTCTTATGGCATCCCTAATAAATAATGATCGGGACCTCATCCGGTTAGCCCTAATAAATAAGTATTTAAGAAGTTAAAACATCCTTATCAAATCCTTACAAGGGCCTCACTAGACAAAAATAAGGAAACCTAGGTATATATATATACTAGGTACACATGAAAGTTTAATTGATATATATATATATATATATATATATATATATATATATATATATATAAATATAAATATACAGAATGTGCACAATTTGGTTTAATATTGCAAACTTCTGCACACTATTAATTCGCACTGTTGAATGATTAGTATAACAGTGTATACTGTTAAATTTTTGCACTAATGGCAGTAGTATCTACTGTTACATTCTAATAATTTACACTGATCAATAGTAATAATTACGTAGTGGACACTACTTATTACCAGTATTACAGTAAGCATTGCAGTAGTAATTACTGCTTATAATTATTGGCATTTAATAGTTACTATTAGCATTTCAATAGTTACTATTAGCATTCCAATAGTTTTTTTCCGTAAGGGGGAGCCTGCAGAGTGCAGGCTTGAGGCACAGTATATTGATAGCGTTTTTTCTTGGCTGCACTACCGCCCTGCACTGCCCTGCACTACCCAATAGCGTTGCAGTAATGTTGCACTAGTGTTGCACTAGTAGGCGATAGTGCAGCCAAGAAAAAACGCTATGAGGCTCGTGCGTGCAGCCCGGCGTTCATTCTCGTGTCGTACGTCCTCCTCGAC
>NW_020211366.1:0-3189 GCF_003070985.1 Temnothorax curvispinosus | reverse complement strand
GATCAGAGCTGACACCATCATATACTACTGCATGAGATCTATTTTGTAAATAGGACTCGACGGTACGAACGATATTGCAGTGTAGGTCAAGTCGCTTAAGCTTAGATAAGATAACACCGTGATCTAAAACATCGAACGCTTTGCTGAAATTAGTATAAATAATGTCTAATTGACCACAAACCGCAAGTGAGTTACAAGCTATTTGAAGAAAAGTAAGTAGGTTTGTAGTCGTTGACCGTCCAGATACAAAGCCATGCTGACTCGCTGAGAATGGGCAGGAACGCTCGCATAATTATGGCATATAAACATTTCTCAAAAATTTTCGAAAAATTACATAAAATAGTGATAGGCCTGTAGTTATCAATGATCTCACGCGCACCCTTTTTAAACACAGGCGTAATACGAGCTTTCTTCCAAACGGGTGGAAAGTGGCCACTGCTAATTATTAAATTACATATATGAGTCAGCGGTAAACTAAAATATAACCAGCAGTGTTTGATTATGGAGGCAGGAATGCCGTCCAAGCCTGCAATTAACTTATTCGGAAGAGAGCGGATAGCTTTTCTCACTGCATCCAGAGTGATAAATTCCCCAGCCACAGTCACATTAGCGCAGCACACACTATCAATCCAAGAGCTATTATTACCAATGTAAACAGAGCTGAAGAAATCCCTGAATGCATTAAGAATATTCTTTGGGCCGGTAATTTCAATATCATTTCGGTACATAACTTCAGGTATACGCTTCGCCTTATTCGATTGGTTAACAAAAAACCAGAAGGATGCAGGAGAGGATGAGATGCAGTTTTCAATACGTGAAATATAGTCCTTATGCGCATTTACAATTTGATGCTTTAGCTCGTTCCAAATAGCTTTATAATTATCCAGATCATCGGTATGACCCGATCGTTTTGCTTTTAGCCTGTATTTATCCTTAGATTTAACCAATAATATAATATGACGTGTAAACCAAGAGGGATAACTCAGCGCAATACGCCTAGGTTTAAATTTAGGCACACAAATCTCAAAAAACTCGAATATGATTCTATAAAATTCATGGCAGGCATCATCAACGTTTAGGGAGCGAAATACATTTTCCCAAGTACAGGACATTAAATTATTTATTAATTTAGGCAAATCACAGCATTTAAAGTTGAAAGAGGGATCTTTACAGGACTCAGATTTTGCATCATTGAGAGTAATAATTGAACGCTCAGTAAAATAGATTTCGATGTATAGCGAAGGGTGATACGGATCCTCGGGTACGATAGGAAATTCTGAGCGCACAACTGTTACATATAAATTTGATAGCACGAGGTCTAGCAGTTTATTTTTATTATTGACAATCTGACTGTATTGAGTTAAGTTGTAGAAATGGAGAAAAGCAGACGTTGCAGCGTGTAGTGGGTTGAGGACAGAAAAATTTATAAAGCTCGGTATATTGAAATCACCAAGCACTAAAATACGCTTGTTCCAGAGTTTGCGAAGACTCATGATGTAGTCATACAGGGTTTGATACACCGTAAGTTTATTGTTAGGTGAAATATAAAAAAGTATGATATAAAAAGGCTTATGCAGTGACTCCACTTTTACACAGATAATGTTTATGTCAGACAGCTCAGCAGGATAGTTCAATAATGGAAAGAGCATCGATTTCAAGTTAGATCTAATTGCGAGTAATACACCACCGCCGATACGATCTACACGATCATTACGATAGACAAAAAAGCATTGGGAATCAAAAGCCTCGTGAGAGTGTACCGACGAGCTCAACCAGGACTCGGTGATTGCAACAATATCATATGAGAGAATGTCGGGGGAAGTTAAGAATGTATTAAGTTTGGAATTCATACCCCGTACATTTTGATAATAGACAGATAAAATTATTGGCGATTTCTTTGAGCTGCGTCCTTGATTCGAACTATCAAAGGAACTTCTTCCCTGTAAACAATACGTAGATTGGTTTCTCCGCTGCTGATTCTCTCGTTCAGGAGTACCTTCAGTTTCTTGTACTCTGCACGCTGAGCTGGTGTCCGATCGTGGGCCAATATCGGTGTCTTCGTTGATGGATTGGTCCCCTGACTTTGCTGAGGTGATGAAGTAATGGTGACATTCCTCGCCATCACATACTGGGCCCATATCTCGTTCATTGCAGCCTCCGATGTTCCGAGTATCTTTAGCGGACGCGTGACATTAGCTATCTGTTTGCCAATTCTGACAGCTTTCAGAGAGGAAGTGTCCACATCATTAATCTTCAGCAATTTCTTCAAATTCTCTAAATCCTCAATTATACGCTTGTCACGGTCCACCGCAGTTGACTCAACGATATTAAAGGCAATTAAGTTCTTTTTACAAGCGATGCGGTCACTGTACTCCTTAATGACTTCGGACATTGTTAGAGAATGAGAATTCTTGATCGTACCTTCAATGACAGAGACTCTCTTCTCAATCGTAGTAAAACGTTTATCAATCGCAGCCTCGAGTCTCGATTGATTGGCAGCAAGGTCATCTAACGAAGACTTTAGTGTTGACGTGGATGCTTGTACAAACTGCGTAATTTTGGCAGTTTGCCTTTCCAGCAACGCAGCAATATCCACCTGTTACGATTGGCCAAGGTTCTGCGGGTTAATATCAGTATTGGGAGTCCCAGGTCTTGAGCCACAACATCTATTGACAGCTCCAGATGAATTTTTACTAAAGCTCTCAAAACAGCTTGGATGGTAGTGGACGCCGCAGCCCGGACATTGTGAGGATGCATTGGCAATAGGAATAGACTTGGAATCAGGACCACAGCGATAGCATATCCTTTGAGACTTTAACACTTCCCTTGACACCCTGGCGTTATCCTTGTTCGATGCCATCTCAGAATTGTATCGTTATTCGTGCACACCCGTACCAGTGCAGTTCATGAGACAACACGTGGCGACAGAGGTCAAGTTGTATTTCCACCTCAGATTTATTCACACAACCAGCTTCCAAAAGTCACAAGAATTATGTACAGTTTTACAGAAAAAATTCTGCTAGCCGAATACGTCAACAAAATATTATATAAATACGCTAAATTGTTTTAAACGCTAAATTGTTTCAATTGAACAAGAGCACTAAGATGCACGTGCACACCTGTAGATAACCTAAAAATTATAAATAATATTATATACTAAAGATATTTGGCTAAAATTTTAATAGTATA
>NW_020211365.1:0-1348 GCF_003070985.1 Temnothorax curvispinosus | reverse complement strand
TTAATTACTTTTTCACACTGCAAACATTAACGCTCAATTGAACAATCCTGATAACAGGACAGATGTCAAACTTTTCATCTTACTTCGTCACGTTCGCTTCTCAATTGCTTCTTGTCCATTTGGAAGTTCACTTCCATTTTTTACTTTTCTGCCGAAGAGTGGCCAATTGGTTCATTAACACACCTAGCTGATTTTTCAGTTGCTCTGTAGTTTCTGTATCCTCATGATCTGTCTAACTCTCGCGTATCTAAAGTTACATTAATCATAAGAATATTGATAACTTAATTGATCGTACGGGGAACAAAATTATTATATCTGTCGTCGCAATTAGTGAATATATCATTTTTAGAAATAGATGATTTGTCTATTTTTGATTTATCTACTCTGCTTGTATCTTCTGTATTCTTTATCTCAGTCCCTGCAATCTCTTTATCTAAAATAAATTCTTTTTATAAAGTAACATGCTAAATAGTTCTTTTAATAGTACACTTATATACTGAAATATAAGTTTGTACCTGGATTTTGTTCTCCTGATTTACCACTCTCATTTTGTATAATGTTCTTTTTCTCTTCAGAGGTTGCCATTGTTGATTATTAAACGCAGATTACTGAATGTTACAATTTCACTAGTCAGCATCTGAAACAAAATTACAGAACTCATTTTATACAAGATAGTCTAACTCACACAATTCAGCCGCTTTAATCATTCAAAGTATCCGTGACAAAATATCATATTTTAAAAAGCAATTTAGACATATATATATATATATATATATATATATATGTAAATATTCTAATAAAAACTGAAATATATTTATAAGTAAATTATTGACAATATATAACAATTGATGTCTATGTTATAATAAATAAATAACTACGAAAACCTCGCACGACTTTCTATAAAGCCTCCTCGAGCTGTCTCGAAATTTTAAACGTAGAATATTTTTTCCCGACTTGTTTTATATAAACCGGATACGATAACGAGAATAAATAAGCTCTTTTTTTTTACCTTATCGGTGTGTAACGTGATCATTACAACGTACCTCGATAACCGTCGCACTCGATACAGCTTGGAATCTCATACTTTCTATCTTCTACCATACCTGAAAAGATCAGAGTGACAAATCATCCTGTGGCGAAGAGACATGAGGGAATATAGTTCTTAAATCCAGACGAATATAACTCTGGCCTGATAAACTAATCGCAACACGCGAAGACGTTTATGGAATTTAATGCACAAGAATTTTATGTAAGGAAACGTACCTATTGGCAGATACAGATCGCTTCAGATTACGGCTGACAACGTAACCTCCAACCAAAAGTCAGAAATACACATTGAGAAAATAGG
>NW_020211364.1:13731-24077 GCF_003070985.1 Temnothorax curvispinosus | reverse complement strand
ATATTACAAACGATTAATTGTGGTGAAGAAATAAATTCAGAAAAATTTGGTTCTTATGCGTACAAGGCAGCGGAAATATTTATTGAAAAATATTCTTGGTACTTTATGCCAATTACCGTTCATAAAATTCTTCTTCACGGTAAGGAAATTATAGAAAATGCTTCGGAAAATGCAGCGTTACCTGTTGGGACATTATCGAAAAAAGCTCAAGAGGCAAGAAATAAGGACTATAAACGATATCGACTTAATCATAGTAGAAAATGTAGCCGTCTGTTTACAAATAAAGATGTTATGCATATGATGCTCGTGTCATCCGATCCGTTAATAACTAGTTTAAGAAGTAAACCACATCAAAAAAATTTAGACTTAAGCGATGAGACGCAAGAATTACTTTGCTCTTATACGTAAATTAAATGTAAATTGAATTTTTATTTAATTTCAATCAAATACTTGTTCCTATCATTAATTTTTAATAAATATACACTTTTGCAATTTTTATAAGTCAACATTGAAAGGTTCTATGATCATTCATTGCACATATTTCACAAGTAACATAATTTTTTCCGCGATTCGCGCAAACGACTTCACTGTGCGCCACGGCCGCAGCATATCCCCTCTAACTGGCTAGTTCGGACACGAACCATTAGCACGGACGCAAACCATGTGCGGTTACCGAGCGAAACGACGTAGTTGAGTTGCACTTTCTCAGGCGGCGCGTCGGAAAATGCGACACAGAAAAATTGACGAAAAATGCCGGGGTGGCCTCTCTCAGGTTTCTCTCTGTCAATACTTTGAATCGCGAAACAGAATCATCAAACAAAAATAAGAAGCGAATAAAAGTACAAATCGATAAAATCCCAGAAATTGTTAACAACGGAATTGAACAATTTGTTTTCACCGAAACTAGAAGATTTTTCAAAAGATTTGACTTAAATGATGAATTCCTTAAGACAGAACCGTTGACGTGGCATAAAAATGAAAGTTTTGTAAAAGGTCTGGAATTAGTAAATAAATTGAGAGTTGTAAATGATTCGGCTGAGAGAGGGGTCAAGCTTATGGAAAATTATAATATTAAATTATTTACGAAAAATGAGCAACAGAAACAGTATGTGCTTCAGATTGTAAGTGATTATCGCCGAAAGTTTCCAGGTTATAAAAAAGAGACTTTACCTCAGCCGCTCAGCGTCAAGATTTGTAGTAAAAAGAAGTGATTTTCACATTTTTCTCGGAAATAGTTAGTCGTACGAGAAAAAGTGGTAGATGATAATATGTGCATTTTTAATAAATCTACAACTTTTGTATGATACTTTTTGCATATAATTAATATTTTGCAAGATAAACAAATAAAATTGATTTTTTTTGTGATTTTATGATTTTTTCGATTTTCAAGATCCTGGGGACACCCTTTCCCTTTATCCGATTGAGCTGAAATTTGACACAGATTTTTTTTTCATAAAATGGAACCAAATTAGAGGGTAGCGCAAAAAAATTCCCCCAAAAAATTTACCAAGAGTAAATAAGAGCCACCCTAATCTGGACGTTTGAAAGTATCGCACATCTAATTCAATTAGTAAAAAATAATGAAATTATATGGAATTACTGCATTCCTATGAAAGAAAGGTCAAAATTTAAAATAAGTATTGCATGGAACTTTATCGTGGAAGACTTGAAAGGTAAGACCTAAAAATTTATTAGAAATTAAACAATTTTCTAAACTAAACTGAAATGTGCTCTCACAATATACAAACTCGTCTTAATTCTTTAATAATTTTAAATATTTTAGATACATTTCCCGATATCTCTTCTTTCTTTAATCCAATTGTGGTTCAATCAAAATGGAAAAGTTTGGTCGATTATTTTTTGGAGAAAAGTAGCTTCACGTCCAAAAACAACTGGATCTGCTGCCGCTGCTCCCGAATCGTGGCCATATTTCGAAAATATGACATTTCTTCAAGAAATACAAACTAAACAAAAGTAGTAATTCAAATCTATAAAAAATAATTTTTATATATCTTATAGATTATTATCTATTTCAGGACTATTGATAATTTCCCTGAGGAAGAGGAAAAAAATAGAAGTAATGAAAAAATTAGAAGAGGAAGAACCAACAAAAACAATAACGGCATCGCAAAAAAAAAAACGTCAGCTCTAAACAAATTGGCAAAGGCACCATCAATAATTCCACCTCCATTCCCCGCTCCTTTACCACAAAACACTACGCAGTCAAAATTGACTTTGAAAGAAAAGAAAATTCGAGATTTTCTACAATTAATGGAGTCCTTGATGCTGAATATACCCGATGCTGATCTCGACAATGTGCTCTTCAGTATCCACGAAACTGTACATAAAGCAAAAAAATAATCGCACAAAAATATTAAAAAGAATTTATGTATACTGCGCGGTCTTCGCGTCAATGATTCCTTTTCCGTGGTAAGGGGGGAACACAGAAATCTAGAGACGCTATTATGGTTATTTCTATTAAGGTGCGAATTCATGGGACGCTCGTTTCAGCGTATCGCGAGATCACGTGATTTCGATCTGACGCTAGCGTCAAGCAAAGAAAGCTGGATTTTCTCAGCTTTAAGCGTCAAAGCCAAAGCAGCGCGAAGACGCCGAAATTTTGACGCTGTTTTCCTTTTCACGAATTTCAATTGACGCCGACGTCAATTGTGGTCATGCGACCTTCTTGCCGCTGAAAATGAGCGTCGAGCGTCAGCATGAAAAGGCACCTTTAGTCTATTACTAGAATTTCTATATGTTCCCCCATTACCTCAGGAAAAGAATCATTGACACGCAGTGTACGCAGTTTATTATATTTCAATACATGTTTATTTATTTTATTTTATTTCCAACAAAATGTTATTACAAATTTCTAACAAATAAAAATTGTTTTTTTGAAAATAAAAAAATGTGTGTGAAAAAATATATTTTCTTTAATTTAGTCAATTGCATTATTAATGATAAATTTGGTGAAATTGCCAAGGTACTGCTCCTTCATTGGCGAAAAACTCTGTGAACTTTCTTCGTACTTGTAAAGCTTCTCGACTTAATACTGCTTGATTTGGTTGATTTAAATTTTGAAATAAATTATTTTCAGATGTATCATTTTGCCAAATACTTGGAATTACATCTCCATTTCTTGTTTCTCTATCTACCATTGACTTGCAAAAATATGTCGACTCTTCCTTTTTTATTAAATAATTATGGAGACATATCGTTGCTTTTACAATAGCTTACATTGTTTCTATATTTGCGTCTATTGTTCTTCGAAGTATTCTCCATTTTGCAGTAAGGATTCCAAATGTATTTTCAATAATTCTTCGAGCTCTCGATAAACGGTAGTTGAAAATTCTTTGATCAAGTGACAATTTGTTATTTTCAGGATAAGGTGTCATTAAATATGTTGTCAAGGGAAATGCTTGATCTCCAACTGCAACAAAATAAAGAACAGTATCGCTGTCCAATACAGATACCAGATTTGGCACTCCCATTCTGTCTTCTTCAAAATATTTTCTCATTTTCGATGAGAAAATACCACCGTCGCTCTGGCGCCCAGTAGCTCCAATATCCAACATCGTAAATGCGTAACGATAATCACATATAGAGCCAATAACACTATACTATGAAATCCTTTGTAATTATAATATTCAGAACCATTGCAGCACCCGCGGGAGCCTAAAAAAGAAAATAGAACAAGATTTTGTTTTTGTTTCTTTTTTTAAGTCACGAAACTTTTACCTGTATGGGAATGTGTTTTCCATCGATTGCACCAATACAATTAGGAAAATTCCACTGAGATTCAAATCCTTTTCCAATTCCTTTCCAATCTTCAGTTGTTGGCAATTCTAAAACAGATGCTCGTAATTTATTCCATAATGCTGTACATATTTCGAAAATTATATTGGAAACAGTAGATTTTCCCATTCGAAATTGGTAAGACAATGAAACCATACTGTCTCCAGAAACAACATATCTGAAAAGAAAAGAAATACATCGCAAACTGACATGTAAATTAAATTATAATTAAAATCTTACAATTATTTGCTGTACCTTAGTGTCAAAGCCAATCGCTCGCCAACAGATATAGGTCGACGTGCTATGGTTTCACGTGTTCTTTCAATGCTAGGTCCAACTAACTGTACCAATACTTCAAAATGTGTTGCTGACATTCTGAAGTAATTGGTAAACAATTCTCTATTCGTGAGCAGCAAAAGAAATAACGAAGCATAATTACCATGTACACGACGACTCTTTACTATTGGAGACTCCCAATATCGTTTCTTTTTATATGGTCTTCGTTTTTTTTTTCTTGTAAATGTTTAATTATTACAGGCATTACAAGCGTTATTGCTTTCTGTAATTTTCTTCTATGATTATTTACAGAATTTATATAATTGCAGTACCAGTCGTAATATGTTTGTGTTAAATTATCCATAATTGACGCACGTCGTCGACAACTGCCGCTGAAACATTAATTGATTTTTATGTTTTAGTGGAGAATACGATAGTTTTAAAGCGGGAAGCCTGGAACAAGATTTTTAACGAAGAAAATTAAAAAATAATATTTCCGATGAAGAGTAAAGTACTCTTTAGATTCTTGTACTAGTCTTAAAAATTTTGTTCTGAGTTGTTCCAGTGGAGAACACGATAGTTTTAAAGCGGGAAGCCTGGAACAAGATTTTTAACAAAAAAAATTAAAAAATAATATTTTCGATGAAGAGTAAGGTACCCTTTAGGTTCTTGTTCTAGTCTTAAAATTTTTGTTCTGAGTTGTTCTACGCGGTTAGAAATATGTTCTAGATCGACAGTTTTGTAAGTCATTTTGTTTACGAATAAATGGCCAAAAACTGTTATTTTTAAAATTTTTCTTTTTTCAATATCTCTTAAAGTTTTTAACCAATCGAACTAATACTTTGGAACAATGTTTGGAACAACTAGAACAATTTGTAGCGATAAAAAATTTCGATTTTTGAAAAAAGGGAGACCAGCAAAAAAAATTGTTTTTTTTTTATTTTATTAAAAAACTGTTGAGAATTAAGGAATATCGTTTTGGAACAATGTAGTACAAAATCAGAACAACCTGGAACAACTTTCAAAAATATGAATTTCAAAAAAAGGGAGGCTAACTTCATACACTCTTCATAATATAGATTCTAAACAGCGAGTAATATCATTGAAGAGACATGTGATGCTATTTGGAATTGTCTGCAGAAGAAAGTACTTCCTTCTTGTTTGAAGGAAGATAATTGGCTAAACATTGCTGGTGACTTCGAGACAAAATGGAATTTTAACCATTGTATTGGAGCAATCGATGGAAAAATGTTCTTCTTCAGGTGTAAAAATAATATATGTATAATGTAAGAATAAATTATATAAATTCTTGAAATTTATTTTTAGTGCCCAGATAATGCAGGTTCTGCATATTTTAATTACAAACATAGCCATAGCATCGTATTACTTGGAATTTGCAATGCAGATTATATTTTAACCTTTGTTGACATCGGAGGTTATGGCGAACGCAGTGACGGTGGAATCTTTAGAGATTCTATAATAGGTCACAAATTCAACAATCGTGAAATAAATTTGCTAAAACCAGCATCTCTTACAATAAATGTAAAACCTTTACCTTATACTTGCTTGTAGGGGATGAAGCATTTCAGTTAACAGAATACTTACTTTGGTTGTATCCTGGAAAAGGCGGTTTAAATCAAGAACGAACAATTTTTAATTACCGTCTTAGTCGAGCCAGAAGAACGATTGAAAATACTTTTGGTATTTTGGTCAGCCGTTGGAGAATTTTAAAACAACCAATTATTTGTACGGTAAAAAAATCCATAAAAATTGTACAAGCTATTGTATGTTTGCACCAACTTTCTTCGTAAGCAAGATATCGGAGTAAACCAATATGTTGATGACACACTTGTTGATCAAGATAGACCTGATGGGTTTGTTGCTGGTTCTTGGAGAAAAGACATCGAAATTAGCGCGTTAAGAGATATTACTACATGTGGTAATAATAATAGTACACAAAACGCAATCGAAATTCGTGAGAACTTTTGCAATTATTTCAATACTGAAGGAGTTATACCATGGCAATTTAATAATGTTTAATTATAAATATTTTGTACAGGAAACATTGCGTTAAAAAATCCATGATTATAACGTTCTAAATATTAGATTTATATAACATTTTCTATGATTTCTTTTTTTTTTTATTATAACTTACTGTATTTTCTAAATAAAAATGTAAAAATTAATAATTGTTGTGATAAATATTTAAAAAATGTAAACATTGGATTGGAATAAAATAAAACCTCTGATAACTAGTTATTAAACTTATTGTTAGTTTATTTAGAAACATTTAAATATTTATTTAAACATTTTAAAGATTACTAAATGTAAATATATTATTTAATAATAAACATTGTGACCATAAAATATAAAATAAAATATTCTTATATTTAAGTAATGCACGTTATATAAATTTGAATTGCTTAAAAAAAGTGTCTTATTGTATGTTGCTTTTTATATAAAATGTTATTCATAAATGTTTCTTGGATAATTCTTTCATACGTTAATTCTAATATGTTTTGCATTATTTCTAATCTAGTCTGTAGTGGCATTTTCCGTAATCTAAATCCCACTAAACTTAAAAAAGAATCTATTTCGTCAGGTTCTGGTGGTGGAGGTAGGGTTATATTGTTTTCTTGACATATAGCGTCCGCAATTCTCTCTATATATCGCATCTGTCGACCGATCATTTCTTTTCTTCTTTTTTTTCTTTACTGGAATCTAGGAATATAAAAAAGCATTTTTTCTTAATTATTTTTAATACTAGATTTTTCGCCTGTGCTTCGCGCGGGCTTAAAGTCTATTCCCCTCTCCCTAAACTCATCCATTAATTAGGAGAACCACCAATAGAACCCAATAAAAACCCCCAATTTCTAACCTCATAGTAGCCATCCCCATAAAATTAATAATCTTTTGGTACCAGTTTCATCAAAATCATCAACAATAAATTAGAAGAATTTTGGCATCGGTTTCAAGAAAATCGATCCATTAATAAAAAATTATCCATTAATGAAAAATTAAACTTATTCTTAAAAAATTAAATCTCTACTTCTCTACTCTCTCCTATTATATAAAAAAAAAAGTTTGTAGGGTAGACCGGGGCACGTTGTCACTTTGGCTTTATTTAAAAAACTAATAACCGGAGGGCAGCACCCGTCATTCCCAAAACGTGTTAGTGTATGCCCATCTTTGGTGTGTTTACAGTCTTGAGATTGCGCCAGCCGTGTTGACGTAAAATCAACTTGAAAGTTTTTTGCGACCGTAAGTAAAATTTTATTGTCTAATATTCAACGTACTGGACATGAAGCTTATGTTTTTTCAGAATAGACCTTTACATTATCTTAAAGTATGTACTTTTACCTACCGCGTGCAGTACCTAATTTCACGAATATCTCAAACGTGTCGGACATGAGGCTGTTTAAAGTAAAAAAATGCCCTCGGGGCACGTTGTCACGAATTTGATGGGAATCTATTGCGAATCTTCGGATGACGATAACGAATAAAAATATTTTATGTTTAATCACCGACATGATTATAAAAGAAAAAATGTTTATCAATAAGTTGCGCATTCAAGTGAAATTCTTGCCTATTTAGATTAAGACGAAAACTTCGTGCTTTTTGTACTTTTCTGAAATAAAATAAATGTTTCTGTGAAGGATTTTACTTTTTTACATTGCAGCGCACTATAATATATTGATATTTACGTTGTATACAGTTTGGATTACATTTTGCATGCAATTAAATTTGATGCGACAACGTGCCCCGGTCACGGGGCACGTTGTCACAAGCGACCTGTCGTTATTTATTGTTATGTAACAACTGTAGAGTAACAATCACACAAAATTCGATACTGTCCAAAAGCTGAGGGTTCACTCGAAATTTTGGCATATCAAAGTACTCTTAAATATTGAATGTAAAAAATACAAAAAATATTGAAAAAAATGTGTGACAACGTGTTCCGGTCTACCCTATCCATTATCGGGGTAATTTTATAAACTACTGAATCGATTTCAAAACATTTTACACTGGTGGATAGCTTATGTCTTCCTGAGTAAGATAGGCTATGTGCCATTGTGCTACAACCCAATTTGAAAAAAATTGGGATATCTAAAATTTTAAATTCTTTAAAAGAGTCGTATTTAAATGACTTTTTCTGTTCAGATTTGCCTAATAAACTAAATCTTAAAGTATTGTATATAAAATAGGGGTAGAAAAAACTGAGGAATATAATATAATTCAAAAAATTGCTAATAATAAAAAAGTTACTGATTTCTGTTTAAAAAAATTTATATGTGATTGCTCTGATTTCCGCAAATTTTGAGATATTGAGCTAATATTTTTTATAGATAGAGTGTTATTAAAGGTAGGTTGGTATTGAATTTGGCGAGAATTGGTGAAAGGGTTATCGATTTTTGCCTAAAAAGTGTATAAGTTATACATGCCATATTTGTCATCTTATATATATATAGAGTATCATTAAAGGAAGATTGTTATTGAATTTGGCGAGGATCGGTGAAGGGGTTACCGATTTCTGCTTGAAAAGTGTATAAGTTATACATGTAATTTTATATAGAGTATTATTAAAGGAAGGTTGGTATTGAATTTGGCGATGATCGGTAAAAGAATTCTTTCTTTATAAAATTTTGAATTTTTTGAGAAATGTCTGCCAATTTTGAGATATCGGGCTATTTATAATTCTATTATATTCTTCAGTCTTTTCTACCTCTATTTCATATATAATTTTTTAAGATTTGGTTGATTAGATCCAGCTTTATGTGCGATCAAAGATCCATATACGAAGTCCATATATGGACCATGTAGCTTGAACTCCCAAAGTTAATATTTATTTGACATTGCGTCGATTGTAAAATCCCACTTGTGCTACTAAGCTGACCCTCTATCAATTTATTCTCACCGATCCTCGCAAAATTCAAAACAACCTTCTTTTAATAATACTCTATATAAAATTACATGTACATCTTATACACTTTTTAAGTAGAAATCGGTAATCCCTTCACCGATCCTCGCCAAATTAAATAGCAATCTTCCTTTAATGATACTCTATCCATCAAATAACTTAGGGTAGATTGAGGCGAATCGGATTAATATAAGTTTTAAGACAATTTTCGTTAGTGTTTTATTTTAAACAAGCTATTTTATCGTGCTAATTAGTAATCCGATTTGCCTCGGTCTACCCTATACATTTTTTAGGCAGAAATCGGTAACCCTATTCACTAATCTTCGCCAAATTCAAAACAACCTCCCTTACGACTTGTACACTTTTTAGGCAAAAATTGGTAACCCCTTCACCGATCATTGCCAAATACAACACCAATCTATCTTTAATGATACTCTATTCATAAAAAAAGGCTAATTGTATAGATGGGGGGGATCACCTTGGATGACCTTGATATTTTAGTATGTTGTCAAGGTCACCCTCCTGAGTGACCTTCAGGTTTTAGCCCACGCTCGTTATTCGTTAAAAAATTATAAACAAAAAAAGTTTGGAAAATATAGCAGTTATTTTGAGTACTAATAGACATAAATAATTGATATTTATGTGGAAATAGTATATGTATGAACGAAGGAAAATTATTTAAAGCAGTGAATTGTTGACATATATTGAAAGGAAAGTTATTTAAAGTAGAGAATAGAGAGTATGTACTTTTAAAGCGCGTCAACTAACTTATGTAGATTAGTGACGCGCTTTAAACACTTAAATACTTTTAAAGCGCGTCACTAACCTATATATTCACGCCAAACCGTATATATAACATCGTGTTATTTTTACATTTAGGAAAATTATTTCATATTAACTCAATAGGCGTTAAACTTGCATACATAAGTAAATCTCGCGTTTTAGGTTTTATGTAAAATAAGAAACCGGTAATCTAATAACCGTAGTAATAAAATACTACGTTTATGCGAGCGTTACTTAATTCTGTAGTAACTTACGAACGATACAATAATTCCTCCGCATAAACGGGAAATTTTATAGTAACTACGATGATATCGTTCGTATGAGTTACTACAGAAGTAATACTCACGTAAATGTAAACTACTATAATTCCTGTCACATGCACTTAGTCGCGTAAAAGAGTCACGGTGCGGTCTCGCTTCGCGTCGTATAATAATAGGATATAATTACATGTAAATAAATAAAACAATTACCTTGACAGAAAAAATATTAATCGTCGCGTCGCGTAAAGAGTATAATCACGGTCGGTATCGCTCCGCACGTACTTGACGCGAGACCGGCGAGACATTTTTTTTTT
>NW_020211364.1:0-3731 GCF_003070985.1 Temnothorax curvispinosus | reverse complement strand
ATATAAATTCGACCACCATGACCTAGATTTTGATGCGTACTTTAATTCTAGACAAGAATTTTGCATTTCTATAAAGCCAATTAAAAGATTAGTGCTAAGAAAAAAACCGAAAAAAACCGGCTAGGATCACGGCTTTAGGATCACCTTAAGGGCCAAAGCACATATGACAGTCGTAGTCGTGGACGTAAGTAACGCACAAGCTTTGGCGTATCCTGATTTGTCAGGTCGAGGACTACGAGTGTCGTATATCGCTACGCCATGTTATGTGCTTTGGCTCTAAAGCTGGCCACACACACTTTTTCGTAACAGTAACAGTAGGATTTCGACCAATCGCGTTGCTCGATTCGAAAACGTACGGCCGTACGTTCCCGAATCGAGTAACACGATTGGTTGAAATCCTACTGTTACTGTTACGAAAAAGTGTGTGTCCGGGCCCTAAAGGGCCATCTACAATGAGTCGCAGTCGTAAGAGTCGTAAGAAATTGACCAATCACAGTCTATTATTCTCCTTGCGGTCGAAGAATAATGAACTGTGATTGGTCAATTTCTTACAACTCTTGCGACTGCGACTCATTGTAGATGGCCCTTAAGAGTGTTGTACGGCGTGGTTGTAAAGCGGTACTGCGGTTGTAAAGCGTGTTGTGGAAGATGGTTGAACTTCATCTTTCACGACTATATACGCCAGATATAAACGTAAGAGCCAACCAATCAGAGTGCATTCGAAATACACACTGCACTCTGATTGGTTGCTTTAAACAAGTTTACAACGTATCGTTACTCTATTGTAGATTGATCCGTTGTACAAGATTCACGACTACTACTACTCCTACTCCTACAACCCTACGTTTACGCAATTGTAGAATAGCCTTTAGGTCCGACCCCAGCCTTTAGTTATTAGTTTAAATGCATTAAAATGTTTACTAAACGTATGTAGCAAATAAATACACAAAATACGCGGCATCAATTAGAAGGCGAATTCAAACATTGTGAATTGTTATAAAAGTATAGAAATAGAGTAGAATAGAGTAAAAAGAGAGGAGGTAACACAAAATATAACTGGTATTTCATTTTAGCATGCATACAAACGCTTTCAATAGTGTACTACACATGTTCCATATTCCTAATTTTAAGATCACAAAACATTGACATTTTTATCAACAAAAGAAAATTATGCCGATCCGCCATATGCAATAGCTCAACCAATCAGAAGTCATCACACTATATCGACTCTTCTTATAGGAACTCTAGTATGGTCAACGTGACGCTACAAATGTTTTGGAGCGTTCTTCTTCTCTTTCTTTCTTCATTGAAAGAAAAGAGAAGAGGAATGCTTCGAAGCATTTAATCTGCTGACCAGTAGCACTCATCTGTGTCAGCTATACACTCTGTGGACAAAGCTGGCCGTATTGTCCTCGGTTAGAGGCAGGAGCCAACGAAATTAAAGAAGAAGAAGAAGAAGTAGCGTCACGTTGACCGTAGCCCTAGACGAACGTAGATCTCTAGGGACTCTAGCCGGATTCACCGGGTGTATTCGTTTACGCAGGGCTGCGGGCAGAAACATCACCCGAGTGCTAAATATCCTACAGCATATGCATATGTTACGTGCACTATAGATTTTCAGCGCTCGGGTGATGTTTTTGCACGCAGCCTTGCGTAAACGAATGCACCTACCTTTTTTGATGAAGGTAGCGATTTAGTAATGTGTAGATATCTGTGCTTATAGTTACAAAGAACTTGTTGCTAAATTTGTGATTTGTCTCGTGATGGGAATGATTTAAAACAAAAACGTGTTTTACTACACTAAAATGATTCTTTTAAATTATTTTTATAAAATTCAAATAATAATCGGATATTACTGCTTGTGTGTAAATGCCGAGAAGGATAATGCATACTGTCAATGCATGAGCAAACTAAATCGGCAGTCAATTTTCCATTCCCTGGAAGAATATTGTGTTGTGAATAATGTTAAATTTAACGCAACTAGCGTAAAATTTGAGAAAATGAAGAAAATGGTCAAAATCAACGCTGGTACATATTTCATAGGAACAAACAATCCAATTTTTTCAGCCGATGGAGAAGCACCAAAACGCGAAGTAGTATTAAATAATTTTTACATAGATAAATTTGAAGTGAGTAATGAGGAATTTATGGCTTTTATAAACGCCACTGGATATGTGACTGAGGCAGAAAACTTTGGAGATTCCTTTGTCTTTGAAGGTCTTTTGACACAAAGCACAAAGGATAAAATCCATAAAGCAGTTGCACAAGCTCCTTGGTGGTTACCTGTGAAACAAGCGTCATGGCAACATCCAGAAGGTCCAAATTCAAATATCATTTGTACGTATAAAAATGAAAAAGAAAAATTGAATACTTTGTTTACGAGAATAACAAGTATAAAACTTTAAATCATCAAATTAATTGGAAGGTATTTAGTCAGAATGGATCATCCTGTTGTTCATGTCTCCTGGTACGATGCAGTTGCTTATTGCAGTTGGATGGAAAAGAGATTACCAACTGAAGCAGAATGGGAAGTTGCGTGCCGTGGTGGACTCTCTGATAGACTCTATCCTTGGGGAAATAAATTGATGCCAAATAATCAGCATAGGTAAATTGAACTTGTATTTATAAAACTTAAATTTCTATAAATATATTATTTCTGCTATTATTGTATATGTGTATTATTACATAATATTGGTTATAATATTATAAAAATTTATATTTTACCATTATGTTGTAGAGCCAATATTTGGCAAGGAAATTTTTCTACAGAAAACACCGAAGAAGATGGATACAAAGGCACGTCACCAGTTACAACATTTTCACAAAATAAATATGGTTTGCATAATATTGTTGGAAATGTTTGGGAATGGACAGCAGATTGGTGGATAACAAAGCACTCACATGATCGACAAATAAATCCAGTAAGTATGGGCCGGTTTTACCATCTCTGATGAGTTTAATCGGCCGATTAAGGGCCAATTTCACGAACGTCGGTTAACTGTAACCTTCGATTAAACCCACTTTTCATCTCTTTCTGCCCTTTTATGTATATTTCTATCAACGCAGGTTAATTTTAATTTTGGTTTAACTTAACTATCATCTTTTCCTAGTTCTAAACGTTAGAAAAAGATAGAAAGTAAGTTAAACCGAGATTAAAGTTAATCTACGTTGGCAGAAATGGGCATTAGAAAGAGACAAAGAGTGAATTTAACCGAAGGTTACAGTTAACCGACGTTGATAAAACTGGCCCTAAGTGTCAACCAACTATTGGTTGATTTGCTTAACGACAAATACGATTGGTTTCAATGGATTAATCGGCCGATTAAACTAATCGAACATGGTGAAACCAGCCCTATTTATCAGAGATAGAAAAGTTACTTTTTAGAAGTAATTGGTTAACATTACTTGGTAACGACCAAGTAAAAAAAGTTAGTAACTGTCACTAGTTAATGATTCATGAAAGGGTGTTAAATTTCAAACTTAATAGGTCGATAACTCAATAAAATATCGAGATCTGCTTTTTTCGGTTGTATTGTTTCGAGACGGACAAATTTTGATAACAAAAAGATTGATTTTGGGTGGAGGCGTCAAGTTCAAATAAAGGTCAACTTCATTTTTTTAAATAGCAACATCATTTTTTAAACACCTACGTTTGTAGCTCTTCTCATTATGAGTTCAACAGAAAAGAAAGCCAGAGTCGAGTCCGGAAAACACAGGGAAGAAAGCCAGAG
>NW_020211363.1:455-14928 GCF_003070985.1 Temnothorax curvispinosus | reverse complement strand
TTCGTCCTGAAATACACGACCGTTCTGCTCTACGTTCAGCCATGTACAACCCTTCCTTTACTACTCGAATACGAGAGAGGAAGTCCCGTAGTCTCTCACCTCTTACGGGCTACTACCGCGCCATCTTTCGTACATTGAACGCTAACACTCACGTTTCAGGAGAATTTATCAAAATTCAGTAAGGCAATACCCGTACCTAATCAAAAAGCGAATACAATCGCGAAAGAATTCGTCACAAAGATTATCTTTGAATACGGTATCCCCGACAAAATACTGACGAATAGAGGAACGAATTTCCTTAGTGAGATATTTAAAAGCACGTGTAAACTATTGAAGATAGAAAAAATTCAAACAACGGCCTACCATCCCGAGAGTAATGGAGCATTGGAACGCTCTCATAGAACATTAGCCGAATACTTGCGACATTATATTAACGCGGACCAGACAGACTGGGACGAATGGACGCCATACGCAATGTTCGCGTATAACACGACGCCACACACGGCGACCGGGTTTACACCCTTTGAATTAGTATACGGGCACCGAGCGACACTACCGACGGCACTGTCGCAACCACCGAAACCAACGTATACTTATGACGATTACGCGCAAGAGCTAAAAGAAAAACTAAGAGCGACACAACGAGTTGCAAAGGAACATTTGCGAAACGAAAAATCTAAGGCCAAGGAGACGTATGATAAGAAGACAAAAGAAATCAATTTTCGAGTGGGAGATAAAGTTCTCTTGCACGACGAAACGGTGCGTAGAGGGAGATCGAAAAAATTAGAATCCCCGTGGATAGGACCATATGAAATAATCGAAAAACATTCAGACGTCAATTACACGATCAAAAAGGGACGGAAAACCACGCGAGTACACGTAAACCGATTAAAGCTCTTTATAGAACAGTAAAAACAGCGTAGAAGAACAAAAACAAGCAATAGAAAGTAGGCAATAGAAAATAGGCGATAGTAAAAACTAACGAAAATAAGATAATAAGTACTTACCGAACATCAAACACGTCGCACCACACGACGTCCGGTGGCCACATCCAAGGTGACTTCCAGGGGGTGGAGAAGATGCACCCAGGTATCCGGGGGCGTTAGCAACGCTTCTGCGTAGGAGGGAGGGGGTGACGTCGGCCCCGAACCCAAATTCGCCGCCATCCGCGCACTAAGCGCGGCACCCTCACTTACGGCACCCGCACGAGCAGCGCGGAGCCAATACGTGCGCCAACATGCGTCGCACGTCGTCGGGACAAAAAAACGGTTACACAGACGGCACCTCATTTTACAATTAGCGCAAACAAAAAGTACACTCGGGACTACGTCTCAAGAGCAACTAAACGCGCGAGGAGAGAAAAAACGCGAGGAGAAGGCATTATCAAGCCAAGGTAAAAATTCGAAGAAAGGTAACATGAGTCCTTATCTTACAGGACGCTGATCGTCGTCCAGCACTTCGCGAAAAAAGCGAAACTCGAGACAGCACCATCGTACGAGATACGACAATTCAGCAGCGAGCCGGGAATATACTTTGAGAGAACCGGACAATTGCAACAGGTAGAAGCTACTTGGAAATTAGCAATTAAAATCGACGTAGCAGCCCTAGGAAACCGATATCACCAACTTCAGGAATTCCTACAGTAAGCCGAAGAAGTATGCGAAACGATAATCGCAAAGGACACGCAGCAGACGTGCAAAAACATTCTCCATACAATAGAGAAAAATAACAAAAAATTAAGGCAATTATTAACGCAATTACAGACTATATATAAAACAAATAATAATAAGCGAGGGTTAATAGACGCGATCGGCACGATCAGCAAAACGCTGTTCGGCACTATGGATGCCGACGACGCAAAACACATACAAGAGCAGCTTGAACTGATACAAAATCAGCAACAGACTCTACGGCACACCGCTAAAAGTCAATTAAAGATGATAAATGCCACGAAAGGCCACATGGAGGCCTTAGAAAAATCGTTATACCACAACGAACAACTGATGACGAACGTCACGAGACGGATACAGCTGGACACAGCACTATACGCCAAAAGAGAAGAAATAGACGAACAGCTTTTAATACTAACCACAATTACAGAGGATCTAATGGAAGACGTGAAAGACACGATAGACTACCTCACATATTCGCGGGAAGGAGTAATACTCACCCGCCTATTACCAATAGAAAAAATAATCACCGAACTAAAAGAGGCAACGTCACAATTGACGCATGGATCCCACTTTCCTTTTAAAACTAGATTAGAAAATTGGAACGAGATACAAAACTATGTAGAAATTAACGCATATTATGATAAACCGAACATTTATACGATAATCAAATTTCCCGTGGTAGCATACCCCGTGTATGACATAATAAAAACGACACCATTACCTGTCCATAACCACGCGAATATTTTCACATTCCTAAGAATTACTCACAACATATTAGCAATAGATAAAGAGAATCATAATTACATAACGCTAGAGGAACGCGATTTAAACGACTGTAAACGAAACGGAGTAAAATACGTATGTAACCGAAACTACCCGGTATATTTTGTAAAAGCCGACGCACCATGCGAAGTACAAGTTTACGTAAAAACGCCAGGATATGTAAACACCTGCGAGAAACGTCAAATAATGTCAAACGTAACCTTATGGATAACATTAAGCGAACCACAAACGTGGCTATTCTCAACGCCAAAAAAACAACAGCTGACGATTCAATGTAATGAACAGGCAGAACAAAAAATAGAAATAGAAAGAACAGGGAAACTAAGTATAATCGAAAATTGTAAACTAACCACACCCGACATTATTATAAAAACAAAAAGACAAACGACTATGAGACAAATAGAAATGCACTTAGCAGATTTTAACCTAACGCTAACAAACAAAAATAAAAATATTAACGAACAAGCGAAAAAAGAAATTAGATTAGAACCTGTAATTAGGAATCCGAACGAATTAATGGAACTAAGTCTAGAAATAAGCGACATAAATAAAGAATTGGAAAAGTCCCAAGACATCCTAATAAAAAATCCCTATGTCATATATCCCGTAGGAACGACACTTACGTCAATAATTATATTAAGGATAGTAGGAATAATCATCTATGTAATAAAAAGACATAAGAAACGAGCAAGCGCCCGACCGCACGGACAGGGCGACTCAGCGATACTATACTAGAAAATAAGAAAAATGTAACCGTACAAAAATAATAAAGAAACTAAACCACCCTAATAGAAATAGAAATAGAAATGGGATAAGCAGCAAAAAAACTTGTAACAAAAACTACAGACCGTAGTTTCCTTCTCTCAAAGGGGGAGGGATGTTGCGGCCCCAATTAAAATGTAATAATAAAATAAGAATAGTATTAAGAAAGACCGAGAATAACAATAGGGAACGCGACCGCGAAAGCCCGAGAGAATTACGCAACGCCGAATCAGCAAAAGATGAGTTGCGCGATCGGCCCAGATACGATCGAGCAACTCAGCGATATTGAAGGACAAGACGAGGATTGAAAAGAAAGCGACAACAGGAGACGCGAGGGCAATCGGAGTTCGGGAGCAGATCAGTAACGGGCATTCTTGTACGCAATAACTGTAAAGCAGATTCAATTAAAGTATTCTTTATTCGAAGTGCCGTTTACCGAAGAGTGTTCTATCAGTCACCCATCCCGCCTCCTCCTTGGAATGACCGAACCTTAGTGTACCCAAAAAGGGGCACAACAAATTTCCCGTTATCGCTAGATATTCAAAGTTTTCATTTAGCGCAAAGAGACGCTTTAACTCGCTGTCGCATTTGGACGTAACTGTTCCTAAATGAAACTCTGTTATGTTTCTACAACGTTTTCTCAATGCACGTATATCTGACGCGAAAACTGTAAGCGCGGTAACGTCGATATTCGTTAGATTAGGACAAAGTTGCCCGATAACGGTCAACGTGTCTTTGGTCAAAGAATGATTCGGGTCATTTAGGTTTATTCGCGTTAAGAATTTGCCACATTTAAGCAATATTTTGCGAAGTACAACCGTAGGGATGGTATGGGTGTCCGTGATACTCCACGTAGATGGTGAGAGATCCAACGTCTTGGTCGTATGCCAGGAATGTTTGATTAAATGTCTCCAGCGCTTGCAAACTGTAAATTAATATAGTAGGGGGATAATGTACAAGGTCGCGATATGTATAAAATGTTCGACGCACCATGCGTTTGAATAAGATCTATATACTCGCCTATCTCTATGCGGACTCTATCTACAATTGGCAAAAACAGGAAGATATGTTTCAAGCAATGGTCATTCAGCATATGGATGGATACATTTTCGGTGTCATTCGGCAGATGATACTTGTGAACGTATTGTTCCGTGCTGAGCTTTGTTTCGCCAGTTTCGGTCGAGTCTCCATTTCCCATCGTGTACAATAATGTCTGCTCCGTACTGTCAGGTTGATACCAAGAATATGCGGGCCTCACCGTTAAATATCTGTCGTGCAACGTTATGCGGTTCCTACTCTCGTCTTGCATCGCTCTGCGATAAACAATTGGGCTTACAAACAACCATATCTCGTTGGTCAGTAATTCGAGTAGCGTATATAGCCGTAGCCTCGTTAATTGAAACTTACGTCGCTGCATCTGCCGCTTTGGTAAACGTGACGAACGCACAGTTATTTATCCCTCGATTTCTGTAAACCAAACGGCAAGCGTGGACGTTTCCGTACGTTGAAAAGCACGTGCGTAAATGGTTCTTATTTGTCTGGAATAAATAATGTTTGTCAGACAAACAAACAGATGGACGCCGGATAGTCGCCGGACAAATGTAATGGAATTATATATATGAGATTTGTGGCATAAAAATTGAGAGAAACAAAGACAAGATACAAACCTCCTGAGCCAAATTGCTGACGAATAATTTTCGTATCGGTACGCCGTCAATCATTTCCGAACGTTGGCAATCTGAGCGAAAGGACATAGAGATGAGACACATTAGTAGAAGACAGACGTGATTCAGCCGTTAAGTTTTCGTTCAAGATGCAAAACGAATATGAATATATTGATGCAAACGTAATCAGGCAGCTTACCGTCCGATACTATTACGCTTTCGGCACAATCCAATTCCGAATTATCGTCCATCGTTGATATTTCTATCTCGCCAAAAGCCTTGTTTCTTTACTTGGATGATTTTATTCGCTTCTATGAATTCTTCTTCGCACCGAGTCGCACGAGATTCCGAACGTGGTCACGTGTTACGCGCAAAGTGGAAAATTCAATCCTCGTGGGTCCCCCACCCTCCTTAAGGCAGTCGCACAACAAACGCGTGGCATAGGCTGCATAAGCGTAGGCGTGTAAGACCGCTCGACCGATGAGCATGTTATGTCGAATCAATATGGCGACTTTATGCCGGATGCTCATTGGTTTAGCGGTCTTACGTTACGCTAATGCTACGAGCTATGCACGTTTGTGTGCGCGCAATTGGCCTTTAGATATCCCCGTAAACGAGGGGAAACGCCGCGTGCGATAGAGTGGTGCGTTGACCAATCGTAAGGTTGCCGCGAATCGCCTGCGGCGAATTGAAAATTTGTGATTGGTCAACGCGCACACTCTGCCGCATAGCGTTTCCCCGCGCATTTTAGAGTAATATTATCTTTCATTTCTTTCCTAATACTTCTAATTATCATATATTTCGTTTTACTCGCGTTTAATTTTAATTTATTTGCATTCATCCACTCTTCTATTATAATAAACACCATATTTAATTTCATTTCCAACTCCTCACAACTATCTCCTGTTACATATATTAATGTGTCATCCGCAAACATTTTTAGGCTATACCCGTATGGCATAATTTTAACTATATCATTAATATATAAAATAAATAGCAGGGGCCCCAGCACCGATCCCTGTGGAACTCCGTACTCAGTAGTAAGCAATTTCGACCATTTATTATTAAACTTAACTTGTTGTGTCCTATTACTTAGATACGATCTAAACCATTCTAGCACCATTCCTCGTATGCCATACCGATATAATTTCTCCAAAAGTCTTATTCTACAAACAGTCTCAAATGCTCGCTTAAGATCCATGAAAATTACTCCTACCATTTTTCCTTCGCTAACTGACAGTTTCCACTCATCCATAACAACTTGAATAGCTGTTTCACATGAGTGCTTTTCCTAAAACCCGATTGATGCTCCGTTACAATGTTATTATTTTCCAGATATTTTTCTATTTGTTCTTTTACCACTAATTCTAACACTTTCTCGTATATCGGTAGAACATTAATCGGCCTATATTCACTTGCTTTATTTGGTTTAGAGATCTTTGGAATAGGTATTATTGTGGACGTTTTCCAACCATCGGGGCACTGACCTTTAATTAACGAGTTATTTATCAACTCTACAAACTCTACCTCTAATGCATGAAAGGCTATTTTTAGTATACCACTAATTACCTCTTCTTCTGTTCCTTTCTTATTAGGTAGTCCCATAACAATTTGTTCTAATTCCCTTGCATCGATTCTACTGAATTCTTCCATGATTCCCTTATTTTCTATGTTAATACCATTTGACCCTGCAAAACCCCCTTTAATGGTTTCAATTATATTCCTAATACTCTGTACATAATATAAATTAAATTTGTCCGCTGTGCTACTATCTTCACTGCCTACTATTATCTCAAAATCTACTTTATTTATTTCACTAAGACTCGGCACACCCTTTACCACCTCTTTTAAAGTTTTCCACATTTCCGTAGGGTCTTTTTTATTATTATCTATCATATCTTCATAATATTTTTTCTTTTTCACTTTGATTAGTTTAACCACTGCATTTTTCTTACTTTTAAATTGTCGCCAATCCTGTTCTTCACCAGAGTAACTTGCTTTAATATAAGCTGTATCCCTTTCATTTGCAGCCATTCTTATATCCTCCGAAAACCATTTTTTCCTTTCCCATATTTTCGGTATTCGAAACTTTTTCTTAGGCGCTACTATGTCTAGTGCACTAACCATATTCTCTACAAATTTATCTCCTTTCTTATTTACATCTAGCTCTGTTTGCTTACATTTCCCTTCTATAATTAAACTAAGAAAATCGTTTGCCTTAAACTTCTTATAATCCCTTCCAACAAATTCTCTATATCTATTACTCGATTTTCGTATACTAAAATCGACTCTCAGCCACGCATGGTCTGTTATTTTAGGTTTTTCATATACTTATACCATTACTTCACTGTTCGCAAAAACTAAATCTATAGCTGTTTGAGTATATTTTGTAACTCTTGTTGGACTATTAACATATTGTTTCATTCCTAAGCTTAACATTGTTGTTTGCAACTTTCTCCCATAAAACGAATCTATCAATAAGTCTATGTTAAAGTCCCCAATCAACAGGCATTCCCCTTTAATTACCAATGTTTCCACTATGTCCTCCAGAAATCTTATAAAATCACCATCGGACGCACTCGGTGAGTGATACACTACCATTACCGTGCCCTTATACGAATTTTCTCGTACTTCGATTACCGCGCACCAACAGTTCGAAACCAATTTTCTCGTTATTACACCCTCAAGCTTTATGTCACTTCTTATATACAAAATTACTCCTCCTGTATTTCTGCTTTCAGCATCACACCTTACTATGTTGTAGCCCGGTACACACACCTCGCTGTCCTCTATATCTGCTATCAGCCTAGTTTCCGACAGCGCCAAGATTGCAGGGTTTATTCTCTTCAAGACTAGATGTTGTATCTCTTCTTTATGTGCCATTAAGCTTTGCGCATTGGTGTACAGAATTGATTCCAATTTTGTCTGTAGCTGCTACTTGGTAGCTCCCCAGCCAGTTCTCCTTTTTTCCTCCTCAAGTGCTCTTTTGAATGTCGGACATTCCATACTAAGAGCATCGTGTTCATCATTTATCTTTAAGTTATACGTATTGACTTTATACATGCAGTTTACACACCTCTTTTTCAATAACGTACATTCGTTTGCTTTGTGGTTGCCTGCACATCTATGACATGTATCTTGTCGAGTACAATACTTGGCTATGTGATAGTATCCCCAACACTTGTAGCATCTTTTAACACTGAAGTAGTTAAATACACGACATTTCCTCCAACCTATATTTATTTTCTCTCTTTTCAGCATTAATTCACGAGTCACATCATCCACTTCAAGTATTAAAGAGCCTTCTTCTTTCCCACTGACATGCATATTATCATTTCTTCCTTCTTTGACTATTCTTTTCACTACTTTTATATAGAATCCTTCTCTTATCTCATCAATTTTATTTTGCTTTTTAATTGCCTCTATTAAGTTTACTTCTTCCAATTCCATTTTCTCCTTACCCACATTTATAATTTTTATCTTTGGTTCTATTTTCTTTGGCTCCATGATTTTGTATTCTTAACCCATCTTATTCTGTACTGTGGTCTTTAGCTTTTTCAGCTCTCCCTCATTATCACATCCAACGATAACTGTTCCGTTGTTACCTTTTCTGAGCCTTGTTATACCCACTCCTAGATTTTTTATGTCTACACTGTCCATTACCAATTTCTTGGTAGCTTCACTTTCCTGTTGCTTCTTCGGCTTGACTATTATCACGCTTTCTTTTTCCTTACTTCTTACAGCTTCACAATAACTTCTTTTTAGCACGTCTTCTGGCGGACCCTTATTTTCTACCTGCATACTCCTTCTCAGTTCCTCAAATTCTAACTTTATACCTTCCAATTCCTCGCGAACTATTTCCTTAATTACCGTTTTAATTTCTTTTTTACATGCCATTTCGTCTCTCATCTCCTTTATTGCTCTCATCAGCCAATCTATCTTTGCATCCATATCAGAAGATTTATTTGCAGATTTATTTGCACTCTCCGACTTGTTAGATGTGTTAGATGCGGATCCCGCAGATCCCGTTGATCCCAGTCTGTCTCTTCCACTCCCTGCCGCCGTCGGTGTTTTCTTGTGGATTTTTAATTTGTCATTTCCAGTTGAAAACTCCTCAAATGGACCCGCACATTTCACCAGCTCATTGGCTCTATTATATACCTTGTGTTTACTCACACACCCAGGGTGAAAAAATAATTTGGTACATGCCCTGCACTGGACTACCAGGCTTTTTATTTCCTTCTTGCACGCAGTGCATCTATATTCCGCGTACTCAATGTCAATCATATCTGCGGTACCAACCGATACGGGTAACGCAGTTTGCACGAATGGCCGCTTAAATATCGCCGCAACGCCTCTGGCGCTCACCACGCACTCATCATCCCTACGACTATCTGCCGCCCTAGCCAATCACATTTACTTATAGACGCCTGCGCAGCCTCGACACAGAGCCGCAGACCGATGCCGCGTGCAGCCAATCAGCAGCCACCTAAGCGCATGCGCATCCGTAAGCAACTTCTTTAGGACAGTCCAGACTACGATCAACAGGCGATGATATTTCCCACAGAATATTCTTATTTGGTAGCAAGCATCAGAAAGACAGCAATTGCACGTAGCAAGCATCAAAAAACATGCTAATATCTGCAACAAAAAGGCCCGAAGGCCGCTCACGGCAGAAAATAAATCCACTCAAAACAGGAACAAGCACACAGCGTGACACAGTTGATACTTACTCCGAGAGAGAGAGAGAGAGAGAGAGAGAGAGAGAGAGAGAGAGAGAAAAAGAGAGAGAGAGAGAGAGAGATTGATTGATTGATTAATTGATTGATTGATTGATTGATTGGTTTATTTTAAGCCATAGTCTGGACTTTAGGCTAATAGTGAATTACAACAGAAAAAGTGTATCATGATACAAAGAATAAAAAAAAATAAAATAGTGAGAATGAAATAAAAATAAAAATAAAAATAGAAATAAAATAATGCGAACGAAAATAAAATACAAAAGAAAAATACTTAAAAATTAAAGAATACCTTAACGCATAACATAACGAACTGAAATAACAAAAGAATATCATAAAACTAAAATAACAAAACAGAAATATAAAAACTAATATAACGTAAAATCAGTCGACATTCCTAATCCGATCATGCATGGCAGGAGGGGCAATGAGGCTCAAACAGTATTACACTCGAGAGAGAAAAGATGGTTGTAAAGCTTGCTCTTAAAGACGGCGACAGACGTTGCTGTTACTACTTCATCGGGAAGCGAGTTCCAGAAGTAGACGCCAGCAAGATGAAAGGACTTATGGTACGCTTCCGTTCTATGGATGGGGACATGGAAAGAATGTGGTTGCGCCAGACGTGAAGAACGCCTAACTAAGGGGTCAGGATCGGTGAAAATCTCAGAGATATAAGCAGGGGACAAGTCATGATGCACCCTGAACATTTCCACGCCAAGAAAGTAGAGGCGTCGAGATTTAACAGAGAGCCACCCCAGCTGATGACGATAGGGCGTGATGTGCTCGTCGCGCTTTAGGTTAAAGATAAAACGGATCGCACAGTTTAAAAGCCGCTGAAGTTTAGTATTAAGCTCTTCAGACAGATCATCGTAGACCAGAGAGCAGTAATCCAACATAGGCCAGATTAGAGTAGTCACAAGCTTTTTGCGCAGATTGAGTGATAAGGAGTTTTTATGAAATTTGAGTTTGTGCAGTGTGAAGTGAACCCTCTTAGAAATATGTGAGACGTGGCTTACCTAAGATAGGTCGGAGCGCACAATAACCCCGAGGTTACGTGTCTCGGTAACAAATGGGATGGAAGTGCCATTAACCGAAATGAGAGGTAAGTCATTGAGATTCAATTGCTTGACATGACTAATACTTCCGAGAATCAAGACTTTGGACTTCTTGAGATTAAGTGTCAAACCATTGGTCACAGCAAACTCAGAAATGACACCCACATCATGAGCAACGAGCTGCAAGGCAACATTCAGTTGACTAAGGAGACTCCTACGATAAATCTGCGCATCGTCGGCAAATACAATACGCTCCGTGAATCTGAGGAAGGCACCAATATCGTTTATGAATAACGAGAAAAGGAGAGGGCCCAGAACCCTGCGGAACCCCCGCGGTGACAGACAGCCAATGTGAGAACACACCCTCAAGGTCAACAACAGCCTGAGATCGACCTGTGAGGTAAGAAAAAATCAACCTGAGGGCAGAATCAGAAAACCCCAACCGCCTAAGTTTAGTCAACAGTAGAAGATGGCAGACTGTATCAAAGGCTTTACTGAAGTCGAAAAGGACGAGAATCAACACTTCGCCAACATCGACGCCATATTTGATATCGTGGAATAATCGCAGAAGAGCAGACTGGGTGGAAAAACCCTTGCGGTAGCCAGATTGTCGACTGTCGAGGATATGATGAGTTTCGATATGGTCAGTAATTTGGCGATGTAAAATCTTTTCGAACACCTTGGAGAGCTCGCACAGGTTGGCTATGGGCCTCGTGTCGGAAGGAGAGGCAGGTGATTTTATTTTGGACAGCGGGCGTAGCATGGCTCGTTTCCACAAAGACGGCAAGTAACTGAGCTTAAGACAACTGTTGAAGAACGAAGTAAGGAGATTACCTACGTGAGGCAAAGCCAACGTTATAGCATGAAGAGGCAGGTGGTCACAACCTGAGGCATGTGAAACAGAGGATGAGGAGACAAAGGAACATAAATCATCAACGGCAATCTGAGAAAAACTGAAGGAAGGAGTGTCAGGCACTATGGATGAGATGATATCGGAAAATTGGGATTCAGTACAAGAAGGAAAGCAATTGGAGATGGAGGCATAGTGAGCATTCAGAGTGTCACGTGAGAAGTAGTTAAGTGGTGAGGATAAGGGCGATTCGATAAGGCCGAGATTAGCGAGCTCACGCCATAGCCTGGATGGGGTAGAAATCGCGGTTAACCTCGTCATGTTGAAGCGTTCTCTAGCCTTCCTCAATTCCACCGTGAGACTGTTCCTAAACTGCTTATAAATGTGAAAATCAAAAACAGAACCTGATCTTCGGGCAATATTATATAAACGGTTGAGATGCCTAATTCCACGAGCGAGAGCATCTGTGAGCCAAGGTGCTGGAGGACGATTCACGTGAAAAGTGCGGATGGGCGCATGCTTGTCTAGACTAAAAGTGAAATCTTTAGTTATGGTGTTTAGGATGTCGTCCAAATCCGGCCTACTCAGGCTCTTCTGGCCAAAGTCTACCGCGAAAGATGAGGACAACGTGGAGGTTAGAGTTTCGACGAATCTATGGCCGTCAAATTCCTTGTAACTGCGACGAGTCAGTGTTCGTTCCGTGGGGGACGAAACCGTAAATAAATACGTAAGCTCAATAAGGTCGTGACCGTTGATAAAAGGTGCATCGGACTTACGAAAAGAAACCTTGTCCAAGCTATCCACGATAAAAACGTCCAACCATGAGTCAGAAGAGCTAATGTGATAAGTCGTATGCGACTCCACAATGTTGAGTGACAATTGCGAGACTATGTCTCTGAGATGATTGGATTCATACGATGAGGAGAGGAGGTTGCAATTTAAATCGCCCGAAATGATAATGTTCCTGTAATCATGCATAACAGAAGTAAGAGTGTCAACGTATGTACTGAAATTTTTACCTCTCGGCCTACGATACATAGAGGTAAAAAGGAGAGGCTCGCAGGCGTCGCCACGAACGTCGAGAACAAGAAATTCAGGTTCATTAGAGAAGGACGGAGGCGACGACGCCAAGACGCGAGCACGCAGCGAGTCATGGATATAGCAAGCGACACCCCTTCCCTCCCTGCCCTCTCTGTCCACTCGTAGCAGACAATAACCAGGGATGCGAACTAAGTCATCAGAAATGTGCGAGTGAAGCCAGGTTTCAGAAATAGAGATTATGTAAAAAAAGTTTGACGTTACAAAAGCCTGGATTGACTCAATATGGGAAGGAAGGGAGCAGGCATTGAAGCACGCGACCCTGAGACAACCACGCGAAGCAGGAGGAACCACAGCTGCCGTCGAAAGTCATTGGAGCTTGTCGAGATCAGCCTCGGAGGCAATGGTAATTAGAGGCAGGCCACGGTCCTTGCGGACAAAAATTCGCCCGTCGTTACTCCAAACGTGCTTGAACGACAGCTGTCGTGCCCTGACCCGCGCTTGACGCAACAGCTTATAGGTGTGAGTCGGGAGCAATTCGTTGACGTAGATATTGCCAGGTACGCCAGTAGAGAAAACGTCACCGACAGCGAGTCGGCGCTTGCCGCGCATGATTTTAACTATGTGATCTCGGATCTCGCGTGACTTGAGCGCAACAATGACCGACCTCCTCCGACCCTCGGCGTCAGCATCGGCGGCAGGGGCGCCCGCAGACACGGCACTACGATCTGACGACGCAATACGCGCCGCAACGTCACGAGTCTCGAGAACGTCGGAAGTCAATTGAGATATGCTCAGCGCACGAAATACACTCGCAACTACCTCGCGAGATGACTCGGTAAAAGAAAATGGGATACCGGAAATTATAAGGTCCGACGTTCGAGGGACACGCGACGCAGCAGACGATTCGTCCTCTGTCTCGTCGCGGGCACGGGGAACAAGCTGAGAGGCCTTTAGAACCTGGACATCACGCGCCAGAGCAGCGCTTTCTTGCTCAAGCTTGTCAATGCGCTGGGTGTTCAGCGCGACAGTGTCCGCGATGAGACTGAGTCTGTTCAATTTATCATTAATCTCGCGATTCGTACGTCGTTGCTCGTCAACGAAAGCAGAGAGCTTGGCATCGGAATCACTTAACTGCTCACACAGCTTCTGGAACATGACGTGGATTGCAACGTGCTCCAGGGACTGAGTCTGCGCCGGAGAGCATGATGATCCACCCGAAAAATCAAAGGTGTGCGCACCCGCATCGACAGCCGGTGAAAGAGGGTTGTCAAGTGAAGCCGATGGAGATTTGCAGCAAGTATCTGCATACTTGGTTGCAGCATAAGGCCTGATACAGCCGGGATGGAACACCCTCTTGCACTCCGTGCACTCGAGTACCAGGTTGGCAATCATCTTTTTGCACCTGACACACGTTCGCGATTCCATGCTTAACACTCAGATGGTCAGAGCTACACGTTGCGACCAAGACGTTGAGTGACAGGGACTCCAAGTACGGCAAGCACGCGCGCTCTAGAGACACTGCCGGCCAATAGCAGCAGCTCACGCGTACCAACACTACTATCCACTAGCCGGGCGAACGCCGCAAGGAACAGCAGAGTGCAGATGATAGAGTGTAGAGGTGCAGAAGTGTAGAAGTGTAGAAGGATCAAATGATCGAGCACACGTGCAAAAGATCCCCACAGCTCCCAATTAGGTTAGGAAATAGGCAGACTCATTAATCAGAATATAGAGCATAAAGGCAATGAGCATCAACAAGCTTGATATATGCTTACAACAAGCAGCAAAAAGCACGTCTATGCCTGCAACAAAAATGGCCCGAAGGCAGCTCGCAGAAGAAAATATGCTCAAGGAAAGCAGGAACGACAGATCGGACACGCACGCTGTACTCACCGAGAGAGAGAGAGAG
>NW_020211363.1:0-355 GCF_003070985.1 Temnothorax curvispinosus | reverse complement strand
TGCCTTATATCAAATGGTAGGGCGTTATACATATTTAGACCTTCATACAATAGACTCTTTTGTCCGCCCCTCGTTCTACGAAACCGCACCACAATATTCTCAGCCTGTCTTGTTTGTCTGTTACTCACATCACCTACTATTTCTATTTTGTTACCTAATTGTCTAGGCATTATTCCTCTTATTATTTTAAAAATAAAAATGCATACATTATATAATAATCTCTGTTTTATATTCATAAAATGGAGTGCTTGCAGCATCAGGTCTACCTTGGTACGTCGATCACATTGAAGTATAACCCTCATAGCTCGATTTTGCGCAACTTGTAGCCTATTCAGTAATGTGTCACCCATACCAA
>NW_020211362.1:0-3806 GCF_003070985.1 Temnothorax curvispinosus | reverse complement strand
TAGTAGCCATTTTGGTGTAAAGGCATTTCTGACGCCGTACGTGTGTACAGCTCCGGTAACTTAGCCGGTCAACTTCGACTTTATTAATTTTCATATTTTTTTATCGTTTGTTGGTCGTTTGATGGTGATTGTTGGCCTAATTACAACGTTTGTTGGTTCTTAATTTTTTTTTAATTTAAAAAGAAAAATTAGCATTAAGTTAGCCGGAAAAATTTTATTTTTAATTTCAAAAAAGCCTAATTAATGCGTAATCGTTTGCTGATGATTGTTGGTCTAATTTTAGCGTTTGTTGGTTTATTATTAGTCTTAAAAACGAAAAAAAACGAAAAATTATCTCACATATTAAAGTAATTAAAGATTGGTTTATTTGCCTACGACTTAAGCTTTATTTCTATCAATTTAAGGCTAACATCTATAAAACTGCCATATGAATACGGGCCTTAACATCGGCAGAAAATCGCGAAAAGATAAAAAAACATGGTGATTTGTGGGAAGCACACACACACACACACACAACGGAGAGGTGCGAAGGGGGGCTTTCGGCCCCCCCTTCCCCGCACCCACCCCGCCAGTAGGCTGCGTGAACCTCGCTTTTCAACATAAAGTACATGCTAAGTTGTAAAACGAAATTATACCTGGGACACGTGGACATCGAATTCAAGGTATTAATACACCTAGACACCGAAAACTACGGAGCGCATTATGTGGACCTCGTCATCGGCAACGTAGAACACCTAGACATCGAATTCAACGTATTATTACACCTGGACACACACACACTAAAAACTATGGAGCGCACTATCTGGAACCCGTCATCGGCAACCTGGGACACGTGGACATCGAATTCAAGGTATTAATACACCTAGACACCGAAAACTATGGAGCGCACTATGTGGACCTCGTCATCGGCAACCTGGGACACGTGGACATCGAATTCGAGGTATTATTACACCTGGACACCGAAAACTATGAAGCGCACTATCTGGACCCCGTCATCGGCAACCTGGGACACGTGGACATCGAATTCAAAATATTAAGGGGTTAGTCTACCCTGGAAAGCAAAAAAACAGGCGAATTTTCAAGAATTAATTTCAGACGAAATATCGGTGATAAATGAATGTTTTTTTTTTTATTTTCTTTGTTAAAGTTTCGAAAACATGTCCAAATTTTTCTGCGTTGAAAAATTTCAAGATGGCGACGAGGCACTCCTTCGCGCGCAACCATGTTTTTTAGAGGTTGTCAAACGGTGTACATAGTTTCTGGAATGTGGATGGTCTGAAACAAAAAAAAATATAGTCATAAACTATATTGTATTGTCTTCGGTATGACCGAGCGTTTTTTCTCTCCTTGTTTTTGGCGTCAAGAAAAAAATTCCTGAATTTTTCGCTGCATTTTTGGACCCAAATTACGTGTTATTATTATTAATAATTATTGAACAAAATATTATAATGAAAAAATCGTCGGTCATACTGAAACTACTATTCCATAGAATATGTGTACCAAATTTGAAGTCGATTCATCGATTAGAATTCGAGATATCGTGTACACCGTTTTTAAAAAACATAGTTTTGAGAAAAACGCGTTTAAAGTTTCGGTACTAGTTTTTTGAGTGAAAAATTGCATTTTAAGCGTCTTACCGTTAATCAGCCATTCCTGCGTCATACAGTAAACCTTCCACCTCGTGAAAATTCTCTTCGAGAGCCGATTGTGCTGTTCTTCTATTAATTCTTTCTTGTTTGGAGGTCTCGAACGACCGCTTGTCAGCAATCGCAATTCGCAGCTCATCCGCTTTCTCGCACATTTCGAAGGCATTTGGCCCAATTTGTAAGTTCAGGACGCCCATCATTTGTAGAATACTCTCGTACCCGTGATTAAAAATGCTTGCTGCAAAATACGATGCCACTTCCACGGTTTTTGCGCCACTAAATACTCGTTTCGGAGCAAACGACCATATCATAGCGTTGACACTCTCGTTGGCGTTTTGGGTGAATCCGCCGACACATCGCGATAATAAATTGTCGTTGCTAAGCTCCTCGTATATGAGAGTGAGGGCCTTTATAACATCATCGGTGAGAGCCGGTTTATGTTTGTAATCAGCGAGTTTATCCTCCGCTTTTGCTTGCTGCCAGGTGCACCAGCTGTCTTTCCCAGGCGGACAGTTATCATGCTGTGGTTTTTCATCGGTCGATGATTTATGTTTCAATGTTGCCCAGATTTTTTTCTTCATGTCCTCCGCGGAATTTGCGTGTCTTCGTATTGCCAATCCGTAATAAATGCTCAGCTCGTCAATAAGTTTCGCTGTCAGTTTGCCTTTTCCGCCGAGTCTTTTATCTTTTCTCAATTTCCGAAGCCTCGCCCCCATTCGTTTTTGTACATGGCCAACACATTCCTTTTTTATTATAATAAAATCGTCGCCATACGGATGAGATTCGCAAATTCCTTTAAATGTTTTGCAGTCTCCATCACCGACATACGCAGAATATTTCACGTTGTACAATTCCTCCGATCTTTTGAATATTTCTATGGCAGCGTCCACCTCCATTTTTCCGGCACTTCCCTTGTGATTGGCACTGCACTCCTCTGCATGAGTTTCCGACCATTCCTCGAATTCCAATGTGTTTAGTTTTGATTTCCAATACTCGCACTGTTTACAATACGAGCATTTTACCACGAGGTCAAGCACTTTTCCAGTGTAAGAGCCGATCACAGTTGTCACGCCTTGCAGCGACGAAAAGCCGCGTTTTCTCCATGTTCCGTCGCCAGAAACTGTTAACCCTCTCAATTCGGCTCCATTTTCGGCATTTTCCGTTAACTGTTTTTTTTCAGCAGCGGCTACAGAAAACAGTTTAGTGGCAACGGCTTTCGACGCACAATGAATATTACTCATCACCTCATAATAAATGTTTTTGTGGAATATTTTCGGGAGGTCCATTAGACCACAGAACTTTTTAATGCCATCGTAACCGATTCCAAGGAGTCTCATAGCGAAAGTGATGCGCCTGTTGACTTCGTACGCGGTATTTATGAGCGGACAAGAGAGGATGTAGCGTGGTTCACAGTTGACGCAATTGACCACTAATTTGAATCCAAGTCCGCGAATACTTGATTCGGAAAAAGTAATATTCCCACCGCATTCTTTGCATTTCACCATTTCACTCAACGTTGAAAAAAATGTTAAAAACACAATCAAACGGTATCCGTAGCCAGCATTTACAGGCACTTGCACTTCCTATAAGTCACTTTGTAATTTTTTCGCGGAAGCACTCGTCGACGCGGTTTCCTTCTCGAACATATTTAGATTTGATGGTTTCGGTCGTTTTTTACTTCTTGAAGGTCGTCCACAATTTTTACGTGAACCCTTTCTCTCAGAATACGTACGCTTCATTTTCCGACAGTTTTCGAATTTCTGCGATACGTTCGACTACACGGGAAACGGCGAAATGACGACAGCTGTTCGAAACTATGGCTATAAAATGATGCAATACTGGCGTGCTGTCTGTTGAAGAATGCTTCTGACTGACTCAAAAATATTTTTAACGACATCTGTTGGTGTCGTTAGTGTATTAGAGAAATTCAAAATTGAATGGTAAATCGTTATGCTGTATCCGCCGAACAGGTAACGATTTGCAGCAGATAGGCGTTTCGGAGCACTCCGGAGCGCTTGGGTAGGAGCTCGAAATTTCAATGAAAACGAGTTCTGGCAGGTATAAGACCTTTTGTCCCTTATTCTAGAGGGTTCAAAGGATTTTTTAAGTCAATAAAAAAAAATCGATTTTTTTGACCATTCCAAGGTAGACTAACCCCTT
>NW_020211361.1:0-6864 GCF_003070985.1 Temnothorax curvispinosus | reverse complement strand
AAGTTTATAAGCTTATTCTCTCATCATCATATGAGTCTACACAAGTTTGCAAGAGAACACGTGATAGATGGCGTAATAAAGCCAAAAAGGCAAAAAGAGAAAGTAATGTCGTGTTGAATGCGTCAGGTGACGAAGAAAGTAATGTCCCCCATGAAAATGTTTCAAACTGTCAACCGGGAACGTCAAATTCTGCAGATAATTTCATTTTTCCTGCTGTGTCGGAGAATGAAGTACCAACCATTGGTTTTCCACTGAACGAGGGACATGATTTCCTTTTCGACACATTGTCGAATGCTTCTGACGATCGTAATTATATGTTACTGGACGAGAATCCAAACGAAGATTCCATTGAACAAATAGCCGATAACCTATCTTCGAGCGAAAGCCAATCCGAAAATAATGAAAGTGAATCGACTTCAGCAGATGAAGACGATTCCCAAGACGGATCCCAGGACGAATCCCAAGATGAATCCAATCTGCATTTCAATATTGATAAGATGCATGGTACCACCGTGATGTTTCCCGAATCTCATCTTACGGTATCGGATGTATTGCTAATGATAGAAACATATGCAGCGACAAAAAATCTCACGCGCCAAAATCAAGATGACTTGATAGATCTCGTTAAGATTGTAGCTGGTCCTGATTTTGAATGCTGGAATGCAACTCATTATGCAAGAGGAAAAGTTTTTAATCCACCTCGCGATAAAATGACATTACATTTCTATTGCGAAACTAAGAATTGCTACCAACTGATAGCCTCGAAAAGTTTGGCTGAAAAAATGTGCCGTGTGCGAACTGAATGTGTATCTTGTAAGAAGCAGTATACACTTTCGTCAGAAAGTTCGAATCAATTTCTGTCTATTGATGTAAAATATCAACTGAAAATGATGCTGATAGGTAGGGGAGACCGGGGCTAAGCCGACACTATTTTTTCAAAAGCAATTTTCAATATTTAATTAAAATTTTTAGGCAAATTCTATGATATATATTTAAAGAGTGTTTCTTCAGGTACAAAATTGATTCAGGAAGTTTTGCTGTACGTCGCTTTGTTTTGCCGCCAGGAAAAGTGACGCAAAGACAAATTTTTGAATTGAAAAATGACGGGGCGAACTCGACACCCCGCCGGGGCAAACTCAACCCTTTGTTTGATCGACACAATTTGATCTGGAACTTATTTTTTTATTGTTTAAAAATAAAAATACATTGTTTATCAAATTAAAAGACATTGTGTATTAGAAACAAAAAGTCGGAATAAAGTAAACAATTATTTAAAATAATGAGAAAAAAGAAGATTAAACTTTTAATTATCTTTTTCTGAACTGTCTGAAAAACAATTTATACACGTAAACTCGCGATCAGATGTGCGCACACATTCGTCATGAGCCATACGGTTGCATAAGATGCATTGTTTGTTATTAGAAGCTAATGAAATGTTTTCCGAACACACGCAACAGTTGTTCCTTAATTCGTCATCGGAATCGGACAAAACAGTGACCTTTTTTGCGATAATGTCACTTTAGGTTAGTGTCGTCTTTGCCCCGGTGGCGTCGTGTCGACTTAGCTCCGAACGTCGTTTTTTACTTTTGTTACTCCAAAAATATATAAATTTTGAAAATATGCCAAAATTATTATCGAATGAAAAAGTAGACATTTTCGAGAGATCAGAAAAATTACTTTTCACTATCAAAAACACTTATGTCGCGTTAAAAATTACACTATAACTCAGAATGTTACCAAATTCCGTTGATAATACTGGCACATAAAGACGCATTTACAGTAGCAAAGGCAAGTTTCTACGATAGATTTAAATTGGCAAAAAACCTAGTGTCAAGTTCGCCCCGCTGTCGGCTTAGCCCCGGTTTTCCTTACACTCTGAGACTGACATATCTGCGACAGGGGTTATTCGCGGCTCGGATTCCGATCACCAGAGAATCTGGTCAATTAGGATTCTTATGGGGCGGTCAGAATTATGGTATTCTGCTTGTTCATTCAGGATGTATGTTTCGAAAACATCTTCGATGATCGTACACTCAGAGCACTCGCTTGCCGGGCAATAATCGACTAATGTTTTATTACAGTCTGCACACGTTTGGAAATCTGGTCGCGGTCCGTACTGCACGAAATGCCACAGTACGCTTTCGAATTCCTGTCTAACCGATTGGTATTTACCGAGTAGACAATCTTCGCAAATTTTTTCATCGGTGGCTTTATTTCGAAAAAATATTGTATACGCACAGACGGCAGTCATAAGCCAGGCTCTGAGCGGGGTAGGGGGCGGACATATCCTGAACGGAAGACGCCTGAACAAATATATCGGGCACATGAGGGATTTACTTCGATTTAGCGGGAGTTGATCTGGGAAAGAAGAAAATTAAAATTGAAAAACGTTGACAAGTTCTTATGTCACCATTTTAACCAAAAAAACCATATAAAAATTAAACAAAAGAAATCGTATTAACCAGAAAAACTCCAATTTTGAAAATAAGTAACGCATCTCATCACGATACATACTGCCAGTACTGGCAGTGCATTGCAGTGAATATCGGAACACAGCCTTCGTTCGAGGGAAAACTCGACGGCTGGGTGGCGGAGACGACGACGGTGGATAACGGCGAGATGCCGATCCACGCCCGAGACTGATTTATTAGCACGTATTCTAATTGTGAAGTTGTTTTGTGTTTTGTGTTACGTGTTAAATGTATAAACCAATCATATTAAAGAATCTTATAATTGCAAAGCTGCTTTTTCTGCTAAAACGCAGCCATTGGATAGGTACGTTAAAAAAGTATACAATTAATTTAGCTGCAGCTACAAAAATAAGTTAGCTATGACATTCAGAATATGTTGTTATATTATCTCGCTGCTGCAGTTATAATCGGCAGCTATATTTCTCACAAAGATCGTTCTAGCTGTAGTATCGAAACTCATATTTATCCAATGCAGTGATAAACATTTGGTAATGGGACCTAAATTTTCCAGAAGATATTACTAGAATGTTGCTGCTATAAATTCTATATGTGGCAAACAATATTCTACACTTGCAAAACATTTTTTTGAGTGTTTAAAAACTATTATAACCTCGGCATTTGTGAATTAAAATTTTTGTCTTAAAATGTTACAAAGCATTTATTATTAAAATATTTATCGCCAGTTTAATTACATTCTGTATAGTTAAAAAAAAATATTACAAAATTTCAAATATAAACGAATTCTATAAAAATCGGTAACCCCTTTCCCGATTCTCGCCAAAGTAAATGCCAATTTTTCTTTAAGGAGGGTGGTTAGTCAAATCAATTTGATAAGAATTAGTTTAAATTTGTGGAGAATATTCGTCTATGGGAATCTGTCGTCCATGCCAAAGTTGAAAACAATCGTCTGCATGATTGTCGAGTAATTAATTATTGAAGTTATACTCTTGTCTCTTTCTTATACACGGGCGACACAGCAAAAATGTTACCTAACCTGTAATGTAACTCTCGAAAGCATATTAAAAATAATAAGAATTTAGTGAAAATAGGTGCAAATAACTTTTTACATATTTAGTAAGAACTTTCTCGAAGACTGAAATGACTTGTCTTTATAGTTATCAAGAAATTGTAAAAATAAAACAGGACCACATTTATTATTTCCACATTTCAATGTGGATAATAACGTATTTGGGTTTCAATTGTACAAACAACTCTTTTTAAACCTTAAGAAACAGCAATTAAATGCATTCCACATATTTATTTGCTAAAATTCGTTTATTTCACGCGACGAAAATCTAACCTATATGCTTTTTCCCTGCCGCGCGCCGCCTCCTCACACGGAGAACTAACCAACCTCCTTAATGTTATTCTGTATAAAATTACATGTGTAACTTCACTTTTTTAAAGACATAAATCGGTAACTCATTCAACGATTGACGCCAAATTCAATACCAGTACTTTAATGAGGTCTCCGACTCATTGAAAATTTAATATACTTAAGAAAATCGGTTATTAAAATAAAAAAAATTTATCTCAATATCTCAAAATTTGCGGAAGTTGCAGCGAAAATAAACATTTCTCAACAAATTTAAAAATTTAAAAAAAAAACCTTTACAGCTACAATAAATATAAATATAAATATAAATCGGTAACTCTTTTTGAAGACTTTAGAGACTTTAGAAAGAAAATAGGACTCTATAAGCTATCGAATGACACCTTATTTATTACTCGATTATTAGTTCCGAAGATATAACAAAAATTATAGCAATCATGGAGATTTGTTAAGATAAAAATCGGTAACCCTTTTTAGAGACTTTAGAAGGAAAATGAGACTATATAAGCTATCGAATGACAACTTATTTATTACTCTACGATTATCATTTTCAAAAATATAACAAAAAACTACGCAACCGGTTTAAAAAAATATAATATTATTAGAAGGAGCTAATTTTGCATTTGGCTATCTGGGTGCATAATCAAAAATAAATTTATACACGTATTTGTGAGAATGTACTTACCTCTGTTTCTGTACAAGTTTTTAGAGCTGTTAACTTTTCTTTTAACAATTGGTTTTTGTCAATAACCTTCTGTTTTTGCTTTTTAATTTTTTCGTCCTCGTCGGTTATTTCAGATGCAGAGAATAAAAGTGACGATGGCAGAACTTTCGGCCTCTCTTTTTCTATTCTCCGTTGCAAATCCTCTAACGTTTCTGTAAATATAATTAACTAGCTGGTTACCCGGGCTTCGCCCCAGAGGACATATGTAATAAGACACGCAAATAGTCTCTCTCTCTCTCCCTCTCTCTCTCTCCCTCCCTCCCTCTCCCTCTCCCTCCTTCCCTCCCTCTCCCTCCCTCTCTCTCTTTCTCCATATTTCTCTCTCTCTCTCTCTCTCTAAAATGCTATAAATTAAAAAATATTACTTTTTTATTAACTGAAGTTCAATTCCGTCGTATACAATTCTTTAAGATTCACTCAATTATTTCCTAAAAAATTGGAAAAATTTTGTAACCGATTTCCAAAAAGATACCGGTTTCCAAAATGATCGGTAACGAAAAACTACAAAGTTTATAGCACTCCCCGGGAAATTCTACCCCTGTTTTATATACAATTCTTTAAAATTTGATCAATTACTTCCCGAAAAATTTGAAAAACTTCTGATACCGGTTTCCAAAAAGATCAGTAACAAAAAATTATACACTTTATACCTTCCTTTAATGATACTCTATATAAAATTACATGTATAACTTATACACTTTTCAAGCAGAAATCGGTAACCCCCTCCACCGATCCTTGCCAAATTCAAAACAACCTTCTTTTAATGATACTCTATATAAGATGACAAATGACATGTATAACTTACACACTTTTTAAGCAAAAATTGGCAACCTTTTCACCGATTCTCGAAATTCAATATAAATAATATTCTATCCATAAAAAAATTTAACTCGATATCTTAAAATTTGCAAAAATCAGAACAATTACGTAGATTTTTTTAGACAGAAATCGGTAACTCCTTTATTAGGAAATTCTACCCCTGTTTTATATACAATTCTTTAAGATTCGGTCAATTATTTCCCGAAAAATTGAAGAAATTAGAAAAACCGGTTTCCAGAAGATCGGTAACGAAAAACTATACACCCTATAGCACTCCCCGGGAAATTCTACCCCTATTTCAGATACGTTTGGTAAAAATTCGGTCCATTAGTTTCCGAGATCATCGAGGACAAACAATCAAACCGACAAACTCTGCCTCTTTATAATAATAGTATAGATATAGATTATCACAGATTTGCGCAAATAAGGAGGAAGGGAGTGGTTGCGTTAGTGGCTAAAGACATATACTTTACCTTCAACGAAAGCTATGGCTGCCTTCCGGTATTTATTGCCACACTTGACTTTATATAATTTTTCTTTTTTTACAGGAGTCTGAAAATTATGTATATTGTCACTCTCGATGATTTTATATGCCGACTCTCCAGTGTATTTTATATAACAAAACATTACTGAAAATAATGTAATTAACAAAATAAAATGCAAATAGTAATAATGGATTGTGCTAAGTGTTAGAATTAGGCCTGATAATGTATGAGATTTTTGCACGATAAATAAACTAAATGCGAGTAATTCGCAGTTTGTTCGCGCACGGATTATTCGCTCACGCACAATTTTTTATGGATAGAGTATTATTAAAGATAGATTGGTGTTGTATTTGGCAATGATCGGTGAAGGGGTTACCAATTTTTGCCTAAAAAGTGTATAGAGTAGACCGATGCAAATCGGATTACTAATTAGCACGATAAAATAGCTCGTAATCCGATTCGTCTCAATCTATCCTAAGTTATTTGATGGATAGAGTACCATTGGGATAGAGTATCACTGGGTCTAATCAACCTAATCTTAAAGAATTATATATGAAATAGGGGTAGAAAGGACTGAAGAATATAATTAGAATTAGAAATAACCCAATATCTCAAAATTTGCGGAAATTAACGCTACCACAAACATTTTTCAAAAATTCAAAATTTTGTATAAAAAAAGAACCTTTTTACCGATTATCACCAAATTTAATACCAACTTTCTTTTAATGATACTTTATATAAAATTACATGTATAACTTATATATGTAACATTTTAAGCAAAAATCGGTAACTCTTTCACCGATCCTCGCCAAATTAAATACCTTCCTTAAATGAGATTTTATCCATCAAATAACTTGCACATTTTTTAAGCAAAAATCGTTACACATTTTTGAAGCAGAAATCGGTAACCCTCTCACCGATCCTCGAAAAATTCAAAACAACCTTCCTTTAATAATACTCTATATAAAATTACATGTACACTTTTTACCGATTATCGCCAAATTCAATACATGTAACTTTTTTAACAGAAAT
>NW_020211360.1:157149-158043 GCF_003070985.1 Temnothorax curvispinosus | reverse complement strand
CCCCACTACATTTTCTTGACGCTGCCGCTGGTTTCTAGCGTCAATGAAATCGCACCTTTAAGATTAATACAAGATGAAATTAGCGCTGTCAGATTATATCACCTATTCAATAATCATTTTTACAACATTTTATTCCGATAAAAACGATGGCAATTTAATTGAAGATCAATACGGATTGATTAAATTCGCTTAATTAGTAACACAACAATTAACACAATAAAGTGATTTCCTTTCTATGATTTTTGCCATATATTGCATACATTACCCGTAATCTTTTGCATTTTGAATATATCGTAGCTTTGAATATCGAAAGACAGTAATGTACGTTCCGCATTATGTCAGACACGATATAACAGGAATAAATCTGTCTTTCTTCTCCAAAGATCCTGGTTAAAATTCTGTGTTCTTTACATTTTCCCTTTGCAAGCTTTTCTCGTATTTACGGTTAAAATGACAATGACAAATTGACGTTTACGATCCTGGTTAACATTTAACTTGGTTAAAACCTTACGTTAAACGACCGACGATCATATGCATACGTTTATATTGCACGGTTATGAGTCGATAGCACGATCTTACAATCTATGACGAATATCTACGCGCTTTTGGCACCTCTTGCATTTGCATATACGCGGACGAGATTTTTTTGCAAGTAAAAGAGAGAGAGAGAGCAAACGGGAAGAGAGTTTCATCTACTACGATAAATTTTTTGGATATATCAATGATTCAACTCTTGGTCACATTAATCACATTTTAAATATGTAAAGATTATTGTTAAAATTTCTTCCGTCGAGATGCACTCTCCGCGGGTTTTTTCATCGTGTAAAAAAGCTCCTGTAATTACGAGGTGTGTGTGTGTGTGTGTGTGTGTGTGTGTGTGTGTGTGTGTGTGTG